>NC_041383.1:706477165-706568133 GCF_002162155.2 Triticum dicoccoides
GGGTTCGGGTCTCTCCTCCCCCGTCGCCATGATGCAGCCGCCGTCGCAGCCGCAGCCGGGCATGGGCGCCCCCATGCCGCCGCAGGGCGCCGGAGGGCAGCCGCCGCACTGGGGCGCGATCCCGCCGCCGATGCCCCACTACGCGCAGCCGCCCCCGCAGCAGCAGCCGCCGCCGCAGGCCATGTGGGGCCAGCCGCCGCCCCAGGCCGCGCCCTACGGCCAGGTGCCCGCCCCGCAGCAGTACTACGCCGCGCCGCAGGTCCCCGCCGCCCCCGCCGCCTCGGACGAGGTCAGGACGCTCTGGATCGGGGACCTCCAGTACTGGATGGACGAGAACTACATCTACAGCTGCTTCGCCAACACCGGGGAGGTACGTGTCCCGATCTGTCCGACGCCAGATTCGTTCGGTCTGATGCGAGATTCGTTTGGGCTCGGCTTGCCCTAGCGGATGTACGCGTCGCTGGTCTAGATGTAAAAAGGGTTAGGGATTCAGTTGTGATGGTAGAACTGCGACACGAGTTACTTTGCTGTGAATTACGCTTTTTGTTACAGGGAAAAAGAATCAAACTTTAGCTGTGTTTCTGGAGCAGTTGCGTGTTTTGGCTCGGTTGCATGATTGGTGTTGTGAAGACAACCGCGTCTTGTGAAAATAAAAATTCTCTAGTTAACTGAAGTATCTGTTTCTGCTTATGTACCTTCTGCACATGGTAGAACTCCGGGGCGAGTTACCTTGCTATGAATCACGCCTTTGTTACAGGGAAAAAAAATCAAGCTTTAGCTGTTCTGGAGCAGTTGTGTTTTGCCACGGTTGTATGATTGGTGTTGTAAAGATAACTGTTAACTGCGTCTTGTGAAAATAAAAATTCGCTAGTTAACTGATGTGTTTTTTTTTTTTTTGCTTATGTACCCTTTTGCACATGTGTGTGCATGTTCTGCAGACCATGTAGTATATGTAAAGTTGCTAAAGATGATCTTTTTGCTAATTTGCAGTTCCAATCTGTCAAGCTTATCCGTGACAAGCAAACTGGACAGCTTCAGGGCTATGGCTTTGTCGAGTTTGCAAGCCATGCAGCCGCTGAGCGAGTTCTTCAGTCATTCAATGGTCAGATGATGCCAAATGTTGAGTTGGCATACAGACTGAACTGGGCCAGTGCTGGTGAAAAGCGGGATGATACCCCGGACTATACAATCTTTGTTGGGGATTTGGCAGCTGATGTTACAGACTACATGTTACAGGAGACATTCAGGGTCCATTACCCTTCAGTGAAGGGCGCGAAGGTTGTAACTGACAAGATGACAATGCGTTCAAAGGGTTATGGGTTTGTGAAGTTTGGTGATCCTACAGAGCAAGCTCGTGCCATGACTGAAATGAATGGCATGCCCTGTTCTTCCAGACCCATGCGCATTGGTCCAGCAGCAAATAGAAAGACAACAGGGGTTCAGGAGAGAGGTAAATGTTGTCAATCTCATGTTGCTGCAATGGCTTTTTGCTATTACACATTTACTTCTCATGCATACCTAATTGCTATGTTTTATGGTGCCTTTGTCCTTTTATAAATTCATGTTGTTCTACTTGTCTCTGTCTGAACAATATAAAGCTAGGTATTACCTTTTTTTGCATGCAAGAATACCTTAGTATAATGGTTTCAGCATGGATTTGCATCATATAATGCTCAATTAGATAAATAAAGTATAGTAAACTCATGCTACCTGGAAGCAGGATATCAACAGTTCCACCATATATGCCCTGCAATTGACTTGAGCTGTGGCATTTCTTGTTTAGATCAGTTATGCCCTAAGTTTATAGTCTGTTTCTGGTTCTTCTATATATTTTTACTTTCCTACTCCTTCCGTCCCAAAAAACAACTTTAGTACAAAGTTGTACCAAGTCAGCGACACTTATTTCGGGACGGATGGGGTATTAGTTGTCTGTCATTATATTGTATGTATATCTTTAGAACACCTTTCCTGTGTATAAATAAAAAATGCTACGGCCCATGCTCAATCGGAATATACACATGCAAACTAAACTCGTATATTGTGTTGTACTTGCTTCATTCATCAGAGTTTAGCAGTTGAGGGATGGAATCCCTTCCACATGCATTGAGAGTTAAACTTTCCATCTCGAATTTTTGCTAAGTGAATTTCTTATGACCGCATGCATTGAGATATAGTAGTACCCTTTGGTAGTTATCCCTTATTTATTTATCTATCTTATTATGCACTGCTTTAGTCACATGTTATTTATTTATTTACTTTTGCACTGCTTTAGTGACATGTTATATTTATCATTTAAATTTTGTGTCTCTTGCATGATATGCATTCATGTTTATTTATTCTTTGTTATTTAACAAGTCTTACAACGTATTTCCTTCACTTTTTTTTGCTTTCATTTACAGTACCAATTCCAAATACAAATACTCAAGGAGCTCAGTCTGACAATGATCCTAACAATACCACCGTGCGTTCTTAGTTCTACTTTTCTGTATTACACCAATTGGATTTCAGTGTGTTGAACATAGTTGTTTCTTTGGTCTCAGATATTTGTTGGTGGCCTTGACCCCAATGTCACTGAAGATGCCTTGAAACAAGTGTTTGCTCCATATGGGGAAGTCGTCCATGTCAAGATCCCTGTTGGGAAGAGATGTGGCTTTGTTCAGTATGCTAACAGGTTGATTTTTTTTTCTGTTTAAATAGTTTAGTTGTTTCTTGTGTGCATATTTTTGAAGTACTTCCTTCTAAGTTACTCTTGTGACTGCATATTCAGGCCTTCTGCTGAGCAAGCTCTGCAATTGCTGCAAGGGACCTTGGTTGGTGGTCAGAATGTGAGGCTTTCATGGGGACGGAGCCCTTCAAACAAACAAACTCAGGTTAATTCTTGCACACTGAACTTTTCTATCCTGTCTTGAGTTGTATATATACTAGAGGTAAAGTGGGTAATAACGTGATCATTTACAGCCTCAGGAAGCCAGCCAGTGGGGTGCTGGCGCTGCTGCTGGTGCTGCTGGTGGTTACTATGCTGGATATGGACAAGGCTATGAGGCTTATGGACAAGGGTATGCACAGCCCCAAGACCCTAACATGTATGGTTATGGAGCCTATGCTGGTTATCCCAACTACCAACAACCAGCAGCGGCACCACAGCCACCGCCACCGCAACAGGTGAAGTTCCCTATCGCTATAAGCGTAAATCTTAGCTCTTGATAATCTTATTAGTACTTAATGTTGCACTGACATGTTAATACCAGCAGCCTGGCTAATCTAAAACTATGCCATCTTTTCCTTTTCTACAGTGAGCCCTCCTCGTGGGTCGTCCAGACAACAGATGAGAACCCCTGTTTGAAGGCACTGTCAAGGCTAATGTTGTAGCACCTGTCGATAGAGAGAGACGGTTCCTGGACTCCGGATTTTGATTGCCCCATGGCAAGGTCTATTGTTCTGTTATTATGCACTATGTTATGATCAGCTGTTGTCCGACCCGTTGTGGTGATCCTTTGGATATGTACTTGGAAACTTAGCTTTGTTTCGCCGCATGTCCCTGTCTACTGTTATTTACCATTGCTATCTTCTGCTGTTAAATTATATACTATTGTACCGTTTGCTTCCTGCTGCATTTGTTTATGTTTTTGTTGTTATTGCTTTGTGGCTTTGGATTCTCCTTTTTATCAGAGAAGAAGAGGATATAACCCAACAGCTTTGGTCTGGTGGCCTGATTGACCACATGAGCAGATCAGATCACAGGCATGGCTGCTTGGTGCTGTCGACCGTGGAATTTTGTTTGATAGTGTTTGTTTCATACTAGTAGAGAATGGTTTGATCAGCACCTGTGTCCCATTCAGCCGTGAAGTCGTCAATTATTTTGAGGTCTTGTAGTCGTAGTTGTAATCTGCCTTTTGTTTGGTGTCATTTTGGTTCTATCTAATGATTTCACTATGAACCGCATATGAATGTATGTAGATGCACTTTCAAGTGTAGATTTACTCATTTTGCTCACTATGTAGTACATAGTGGAATCTCTACAAAGGTTTATATTTAGGAACTGAGGGAGTAATAATTGCTCTGTACATATATCGTTTCTACTGCAAGAGCAGAGCATTTTGGTTCTACTTTCTACTACCTCCGTACCACGATATAAGAGCGTTTCACTAGTGTTAGAAATGCTTTTAAATTATGGGACGAAGTGAGTAATACAATACTCAAAGACCATCGATTGAAAAAGAACAGAGTAACATTCTGTCTCATGAAAAAATTATAAATTATTACTCGGCTATGTATATAGTTAATGAAACATTTGATGAGGAATCTAAAGTTAAGCGTGGTACATCAAATCGCTTCTAAAATGTCCGTGGACAAGGACAAATGTTGGAAATCTAGAAATGGTTTGAAGGAGTTCGCACTCCCTGGTGTACGGCGTTGGGGTTGCCCTGATTACACAACGCACTGTATATAGAAAGTAGAACTAACATTTTCGATCACCATGAAAAAACAACGTAGTGTATTAGTAGAAAGTAGAACCAACATTTTCGATCACCATACGAAAAAAAAGTAGTACTAAAGTAATCAGAGAGTTACAGATGCCAGCTGCAAAGCGACAAGGCTGACGAGAAAGGCAGCCACAGCCAGCCATAATTCCAGACAGGCTACTGTAGCACATGTACAGCCCGAGATTCCTTGCCATTGTCGCGCGCGCATCAAGATCCGCGCCCGATCCGTCCGTCCGTCCCGAACCGACCCCGGCCCCGACCCGTCCGTCAGACACACGGCCGCACGCGGCACGCGCCCCCCTCGCTCGCCTTTCCGCCCTCCCTGGCCTCTGCCTCGTCGCCTCCCCCCTCTCTCCTCCCCACCACCCCCACCCCCCGCCCCATGGCCCGCCCCAAAAAGGCCAAGGCGGCGCCGGCGCAGGCGCCGCCGGCCGTCTGCGAGGCGCTGCTGCTGGCGACCGTCTGCATGGTCGGCCTCCCCGTCGAGGTCCAGGTCCGCGACGGATCCGCCTACGCCGGCGTCTTCCACACCGCCTCCCTCGACGCCGGATACGGTGGGCGCCCCCCTCTTCTCCCTCTCTACCGTATATTTCCGCTGGTCTGGTTCGGAGATGGCGTCGGGTCCGGGGATCACGCGAATGGCTCCCGGGCCGTGATCCGGCTGCTGGGTGGAGATGGTGGATGCCGCGTGCCTAGTGCCTAGTGACGCGACCTGGTTCGTCTCTGTTTTTTTTTTCTGGGAATGGGCTGTGATCCGCTTGTTCGTCGACAGGCCGCGGCCGCCGGGATGCCGCGTTTTGCTAGTATTTTTTGCTGGGGCTGGGGCGGATTCGGGGGCGGGTGGTGGAGATCGCTGGGTTATGTTCATCTTCTGCAATGGAGGGGCAGCTGCGTGTGTTTTGCTGTATAGATGCCGAGATCCTGGTCGTTCGGTCTTCCTGATTTAGGCGAGAAAATTGTGCTGGGAATTGTATCTGGATTTGTTCGAGCGATCCGGGTTTCTACAATGCGAATGCATCTAGATTGTTTCCTTCTCCCTTCTCTCCTTCCTATATCCCCACCCTGCCGTGAGCCTGAAACGTCATACGGAGGATATCCTGCGCATCAGGGTGGATTCGAATTTAGTTGGTCCAGATCACGGGAAAAGTGTTTTTGCTTTCCCTGTTCCAGTTACAGATCACGTGCTGTAGCGATGTTGTATAAATCATTCTTGTGGATCTAGGGCTGAATTCCCTTGCCCCTTGCTGCTGTTTTTGGTCTCCGTGGGGATTTGGTGCGTGCTATGTTATGGAAATAAGTCATAATTGATGAATGCTTTCATTCCGTGATCAAAGTGATTATGCTCGATTGTGTGATCCAACAACAGTACACAGGTAATAGTTATTATTGGGCATTATGAAGGATATGCAATGTAATGGAATTACCGGCTCGGTTTCGTTCTACATTTGAGCTGTCATGAAGAACTCCTGGTGGAATTCTCGATCTCATTGGAAATGGCGTGGTTTCTGTATTCTAATTGATCTTAGGATTTTCGCCCTAGGGGCAATATTGCTACATCAGTCCCTTTATTTTGCTTATTAACTCGTTCTCTTAGATTTTTTGCTAGTTCTCCAGGAATATCCTTTTCCGCGGCAGATCATGCGCACAATTTGTGGATTGACCTTGATTTTACATCATCTCTACTGTAATCTGATAATCTGAACCTTAAGTCCTTTTTACCTCATAATTTGAGTTTGTCGACTGCTCGTATACTGCATACTTTCGAGTCTTGGGCAGTATAATGTTTTTTGTGTTCCACCAAATTTGAGTTTTGGGGGAGAACACATTGGATTAATGGATTTGTGTTGAGCAGGTGTTGTGCTAAAGAAAGCAAGGAAGATCGCAAACGGAAAGGACAATGCCAATCTAGTGCTGGGAGCTTTCGTGGACACTCTTGTTGTTCTCCCAGATGATCTTGTGCAAGTGATTGCAAAGGTAGGTTTAAAGCACTTATATGTTAGTTGAAACACATTGCCTCTGATGGAGCTGACAAAAATGGTTGTTTTTCCAGGACTTATCCCTTGCTACTAAAGATATTTCTAAAACTACTGCTTGTGATGTGGTGGCAGCCAGTGGATTGATGCAGCCTCAAACTTCACATTTGGGAGACCCAAAAGCATCCAGGTCTGTAAATGTGTATCCATCAATGTATCTTGATTGCTTGCTTGCAGTAACCGGATACCTTTAACTGTTACAATTTTTCATTGCTGGTTCAGAATGTACATTCAGGCAATATATTAATTCTACTTGATTGTATTCTGCTTATTTTTACCATGTCTTATTCATTGTTGACCTTCATTAATGCTATTTCTGTCACAGACAGGTTGAGAAGTGCAGCAGGCTGTGTCAGAATAGTGATACCTCCACTGGGAAAGTTGCTCCAAGTACTAACTCTAGCCTTTTTCCTCTTCTGTTGAGATAGCCCTTTCATCCTTCCCTTCCTTGCACTAAACCTTTCTGATTTCTCAGTGAACAGTAATGCTGCAAATGTTGGCTCTCCAGTTGAACATATAGTGCCAAATTGGAATGCAATTCCAGTTTCTGCTGGTATTGTATCAAAAGATGGAAATGTTGCTAATTCAGTTTTAGCTACTCCTGTGGTAGCTTCAAATGTTAAAACATCTCAACCAGTCAACAATTCATCTATTAAAGCTGTCATGTCAAGCAAAACCACTGCTAAGGTGAGCTCTTTTAGTATGTGCTAATAGTGATAGATGCGTTTCATTTTATTCTTATAAAGTACTACTCCCTCCGGTCCATATTAATTGTCGCTGATTTAGTACACTTGTACTAAATCAGTGACAATTAATATGGATCGGAGGAGTAACTGCTGATTTTGTAAGAAAAATAAGCTTGCCATGTATCTCCCTTTGGAGCAAAGCATAGTAATAAACTGTATGCTTAACTATACTGTTTTATTGATTATCTTAATATGCTGTAAATGTATGCATTTTCTCAATATTAATGTATAATACTCCATTGCTAATAATATTATTGCAGATACAAGCATTGAAATACAATTTTATCTATTAATTCAACTCCGCGCATAGTGCTTAACTGTACTGATTTATTGATTATCTCAATTATTTTGTAAATGTCTGCCTTTTCTAAGTACTCCCTTAGTTTCTAAATATAAGCCTTTTTTAGAGATTCCTATATGTACTACATACAGAGCAACATGAGTGAATCTATACTCTAAAATATGTCTACATACATCCGTTTGTAGTCCGTATTGAAATCTCTAAAAGGGCCTATATTTAGAAACAGAGGGAGTATTATACTTAGTACTCTCATGCCAAACATAATATTATTGTAGATAGCTGAATGCACAGGGAAAGTATACTTTAGAATATAGTCGTAAAATTAAATACGGCCTGCCAACGGTCAATGATCTTGACCAAGTATTGCTCCTATGATTAGTGGATTCCTATTTTGGATTACGATGCATAGAAGTTTTCTTTTTTCTGAAAAGATTCAAGTAAGGGAATGTGCAACATTGCCTGGTGGGAGCACGTAAAAGAGAACTGTTTCTTTCCATGTAGGACAGAGGTTTTAATGTTGTACTGTCGATGCTTAAATAGGCACTGGCAGTATTAGGTGTTTGTGCATATAGCTTTGATCTAATTGGTAGATAAAACAACAATCTAAGCCTCTACAGACCATACTTGCTTTGCATGAGGAGATGCCTCTTACGTGGGCGCTTCCCTATACTCATCTTTAAGCACCCATGTAAATGCATCTTGCATTTGTACATGCTCTACTTCCAATGCCTTTTTTACTGGTGTTCAAGAACCTTCTTGTGCTTTATTACGTATTATCTTCATTACTTCATTATATATATGCCATGCAGTTCATTGTTATCAGTCTATTCATTTTGCCTTTTAACATTATTATGTCAGGAATCCAAACTCAATCCCCATGCTAAGGTCTTCGCTCCATCTTTTTCAAGTTCCAGACCAGTACTTGCAGCTGCACCCCCTGTTAACCCAAACTATATCTCAAACTCGGTTCCTGGAGTTCCAACTGGCGTACCTGTATTTCAAACTCACTCGCATCCAGGCAGTTCGTCTTTATCTAGCAAGGTTGTTCATTATAATAACCTGGCTCCTGGAAACTTTGGAATTTCATCTCAATATGTCCAATCAGTAAGTAACTCGATTTACTCAGTCATACTTTTGATTACTTTATCTTTTAGCTGGATGCACTACCAAAGTGATACAAGCGAAATATGACATAAGATGTCAACTCCTACACATGGTTAACTATGATATGTTCATGCTTCTGAATTTTGATACACGCTGCTGTCTACATTTTTTGCATGACAGGTTGTGGGGCATAATGTCGGAAGGCTAGATCCTGCAAGACTCGGTACACCATATCACCCCTTGCAAGTGGGATCAACCTATATCAGCCCTAGTCCTCAGCCTGTAAGTCATACATTTACTTTTTAATAAGATATGTAACCCATATTAAAAATTTAGAAATCTGTTCATTTGTGTCTATTTATTATTTGAAATTATTTTCATCTGCTACTCAACTGAACCAAATTGTTTTATTTCATACTTTATAGATGGTCGATGGGAAGTTCAGTCCTGTTGTTTATGTTCATCCAGTTTCTCAGGTGAGCCATTGCTCTTTCATAGGAGGAGGATGATACACGCATAATTGTAGAAACATGCCTATTTAGAAATTATCCAAGCTGAACTTTAGGAATAAGATTGTTTTTAGAAATAGATATCTTACTGCCTCGGTAAACCTTGAACGTTGGTTAGTGGAGATTAGCATCACACATTAGTATCTTGCGGCTTCAGTGTTTGCGATGGATGTTGCGACCCTGATGCTGTATAGACTTATTCTGTGCATCAAATTCACTTGCTTATCAAATGGTTTTTAATTTTTTCCTTAACCGTCTGGCTTCTTAAAATCTCATCCATGTAACAAACCCTGGTGCAACAACGCAATGTTTACTATAAATATAATCTGGAACGGACACAGAGTTTTGATAAGAGAACTAGAATGGACACACATTTTCTTCTGGCTCATTCTGTCTTATCTGTTATTTTTTCTATTGAAGGATGCTATGCGTGGAACACCAGTCATGTCCCAAGTATGGCCTCGCCCTTTGCTGTTGAACTCGCATCAAGCTAGCTTGCAAAAGTTTCAAGGTAACAGACATTGCAGGTTTCGGCCTCATTGTCTTTGATTGAATAATAAAAAGTATTGAAGCATTTTGTTATCATACTGATGCCATATTTTCATGCCCTCTCCAGCAGGCACTGCCCCGTTCTTTGGGGCTCCGCCGGTCATGGCAACCGGGAACCTGCCCATGGTGATGCCGAGCCCTGCAACGCTTGTGCAGCCATTCCAGGCCATTCATCCAATCATGGTTCCTTCGGCGACCAGTATGTATCCAGGCAAATACATGTAAACTTGTCATACCGCTGTGATTTTTCTGATTGCTTTGGAAGAAGAATCTTGGCTTTACCCCTTTGGCTTTTCGGGGTATACATCTAAGAGGACTCACAGTTTTGCCTACCCTGTCAATTCACCTACTAGTTGCTGGTCATTGTCCGTCTTTTTATTGGGAGGACTTGCAACGTTTGCCGTAAGCCATACTCGGTGTGGCTTACGGTTTAATTTTTCGGGAGAGTTCATGGGAGGAGTTGATATGAAAATAGAGAGGAGATTGAAGCGATTCTTTGACTGCCTTGGCGGTAACACATTTTCACCTGTTCTTTTGCGTTTGCAGAGCAGTATGTACCGTGAAACATTGTAAATGAGTAAGATAGTGAAGTGGCCCCTTTTCTTTTTCTCCATCTTGCAAGTGTGATGTTGCTGCTATGAATGTTATCTTTTGTTGCAAGTGTAGTTGTGGGACTATTATTCTTGTAACTTTCACGTGTGGCCTGTACAATCTTTCATTGCAGTGCTTTAAGCAATTTGATCGAATGTGTTCCTCAGTGGAAAGAAGTCGGTCATCAGAACGACGCTCAGAGCGTGCTACCCGGCTGATCATTTGCCATCCGATCCGTGTCCCTGGATAGGAGTACGTGTTGGAGTCGTATAGTTGAAGTTAGGATCAACACAGTTGTATCCGACCTAAGGATGGGGTGCGCTTAGAGTTTAAGTCGCCAAAGAAAGTGTCGTTGGGCACCGTCCTCAAGTTCAAGGAGCGCTTCATCTCGACGTGTTGCCGGCCACTAGCATCGGAGGGAGGAGTCTTGGGGACGAAAGGCGGCCGTCGAGACGAGGAACTTGATCAGAGCAAGAAATTCAAAAGGACACGTACGGAATATTGATGCTGAGTTTTCTTTCTGCATGAACGGCATTTTTGCGCCAGTTGTGCCTTTATTGCGCCGGACAATGTTTGTTAGTCAAACTAGCAAAAGAGCATGCATTTTCTTTCGACACATGGTATCTCATCTATGTTGCGACCTATCCTCCTTCCCACCCTAGCCAACGATGGCCTCAGTGCTCATACAATTACAACACATTTGAATTTTGTCAATCCTAAGTCATCCCTCCGTCGGCATAATATGAGAAACCAAATTACTTTTTCCTGTGTTATTTTGGCAAGACGCACATGCGTTGTTATAGATGAGTTCTTTCGTGTCCAGTCCTCGTTTTGCCGAGATATTCAATTTTATTCCGGATCGGCACCGGTATGAAAGAAAGATGTGGCATGCGCCAGTGGCGGAGGACGGATATAATTTGAGGTGTGGCGGACTCAAGTAGTACATAAAAAATGGCCACTACCAAGTAACTCAATTTTTGTTGTTGTTAAATCTGCAACTCAAATCATAGAGAAGCTACTAATATTGCTGCTCCCTCTGTTCACAAATGTAATATCGAGGGTGTAAAATATATTACAACACAATTAGTGTAAAAATTTCACAAATTTCTACCTGTCTCATTTTCATTCCTTGTTCAACTACTGTATGTTCTCCCTTTACCAGCAAAGTTGCCGCGCCACCAGCCGCAGGCAACGCCGCTAATCACCGAAGTAAAATATGGATGATCAGGTCGGAGCGGCGTGCGTCGCTAATCATCCATGTAATTACCGGCTGAGGGGCTAAATAATGCAGCCCACGTGCGATCTATGGCAGGCTCTGGTGCTCTGCCTTTCTTTCTCCTTTTCTTTTTTCCCAAGGAGGCAACGACGAATTCACCCAGCTAGCTGAACGAGCGATACGTACATGTATTACCTGGTTTTGAAAAAAAAAATCCTAAAAAAAAACCTGGTTTTGCACCAATCAAGGTAGGGCGGCTGCCCATCCTTGCCCTACCGGGTCCTCCGCCTGTGGCATGCGCTATTGATTAAGGTTGCACCTTAAATAACATTTTGAAAGTGGTTAACAAGTAAAATAACAACAGATTCAGGTTCTACATATTTTCTAATCAACCAATTATCAGCGGTTTCGTACAAAAGCGAAAATCTGACTTCAAATTGCCCTGTGGGCTGATTACTGATAACATCTGGGTTTTCTGCAAAAGCGAAAATTTGACTTAAAAATGGACTACGGATTGATTACTGGAAACATCGGGAAGTTTTCTGGAAAATAGCATGACGGACCAAGAATACCTATTTTCTTTACTAGTATAACGCCCGTGCGTTGCCACGGGCTCTTCAAAATTTATAATCAGTATCTTTCATTTATCATCCCCTCATATTGGATGATTATGGGGTGCTCTAATTAGAAACACAACAATTAAATATTAGGAAATTTCATCGAACGAACAACAACGAAAAATACGATATCTATCAAACGAATAAAATGAGGTCATATTTTTGGTCCGTCATGCACTTCTGTTGAAAAGTGCCTATCCCTTTTAGAATCAACCCACTGTTTGCTCGCACGCAAAAAAATACATCTCTAAAGTGGGGAACCGATCGGTGCCAAAAAGAACTCAAACTCCTATCCAATCTCGACTTCGTGCTCTTCCACTTCCATTGATAAAGATGGGACGTCAAGGGTTTCATCATGATGACCTCGAGCAGCCGCCGACATCCCTCCCCACATCTACCCTACCCCCTGCTGCCGCTTGCACTTCCTTGCTCCTCGAGGGAGCTAGGGACACAATGTTCTCTAGGATGGGCATGACCAGATCCACGAGGAGGCCACATTCTTCCATGGGAACCCAACCAAGCACACCACCCTCCGCAACCATCCAATCCCGGCCTAACAAAGTCAAGACCCGCCACCGATCCACAAATCAGGCTCGCCGCATCCAGGTTCACTGCAAGTCTGCGACGAGTCTGTAGTCAACATCTTGACTTTGGCTATCCCCACGGAAGAATCATCGGATCCTGCTTACTTTTACCATCACTTCGTCTCTTCCCAAGGCAGCGACACCACCCAGCCAATCACCACCACCGCTTGCGGCTTGCCTACATAAAATCATGAGAAATCCCCACGGCGGTGCTGTAAGATCACATTGGCGACCTCGACAGTGACCGACTGGTCTAAGATCTAAGCTAGCCGCTCTTTGTAGAAACCAATAGAAGTAGGCATGTGACTCAGATTTGTTCTTTGGTGTGCATGCGTTTCTTGCTGCCCACCAGCTCTTGTCTACAACTCGCCTATCTCTGTACCAGCTCTTGGTCTACAACTCGCCTATCTCCATGCTCGAGACGACCAAGCTCGATGCGCAAGCCGCATACGTCTGCTAGAGCTATATCCAGGCCCTATGATTTTTGGATCACTGGCACTATGGGTGCCAGGACCGGAGTCGCCCTCATCCACCAAGTGGATCAAGGAGGCCCACCACCTAGACTCTACATCGCAACACTTTGTGTTTTCCTATAAAAAGTAAAGAACCTTCTCTAATAAACGTAAATATAACCTTTTGGTTTTATAGTCTCAACTTTCCTACACTTCAATACCAGAAGGATTTCTTGGTTTTATTTAATGACCTTCTTGAATGTCATTCACTTAAAAAGGTAGTAATACAATCTGTGATATTAAGGCAAATTATTAGTCATATTAAAGTGCAAAAGGCCCTATAGGAGTCAAAGCATGACTTTTATGGTTATACTGTAATTTGCAAGATCTGAGATTTATGCAAGTGTACAATTAGAGAAGAGCCAATTAAATAGATTTTCACATTCAGAATAGTACGATTAGCAGTAGCACTTCAATTTTTTCATGTTTGATCAGCTTGCTAGGTGGTTATCACTAAGCATGTTGGAACGATGAGCATAACCTAACTTAGTTCAGTACGTGTTGCTGCAAATTAGTTCAGTACGTACGAAGCTGTTGCTAATTTCAATGCCTGGCTGTTGCAAGTTTCTAATGAAAAAGTACTTTAGGTCAAAGGTCAGGGAATATACACTTTTGTTATCATGGTTGTTTCCTTATAGTGAACAACTTTGATCACCACTTCAGCAGCTACTATCTATAAGAAGACATTAGCTAAGTAGATATAGGCAAAGAAAGCATGTAGGCAAAACCAGAATTAAAAACATCCTTCTCAATGGAGCTCGTGCAGTTCGGAAGACCCTAATCATCGATGAGGGACCCCTCCGATGGTAGCATGGCGTGACAATTGCCGTCAATGACGACACCCAAAGTACCTTGCATAATCCATCGATCCAGTTCGGAACAATCAAGCACATACCTTGCAAAGTGATGTGGATCTGAAGCGGAGGTGGGAAGGTAAAGGCTCGGGTGAGGTGGAATGAGACGTTGATATAGACGTGCACGCATGAGAATAAGGCGGTGCCCAGGATGGATCTCCATCGGAGGAGGCCGGATCCGCTGGGGAGGAGGTCACTGTAGTACCTGCCATCTGTGCGATGGATCACGAGGCTGACAGGCAGGGGGAGGGGATAGGAGGGAGCGGGTGGGCTAGAGCGTAGATGGCGGGTGCCCTCAACGACGGCTGGGAAGGATGGTGGAGGAGGTGGATGAGGATGGCGGCGGCGGCGTCTGCGGATGCGCCTCGTCCGCAGCCGTGCTGGTGGTGGTCGATGCGAGAGCCGGATGGCGTCGGCCAGAATCAGGCAGGGGCGACAAAGATTTAGAGGAGAGAGAGAATGGAGGCGATGAGCGATGGGAGGAAGGGCCACCGGCGATTGGGGTGGCCTCAGATCCGCCCTCCGTGGCCGCCTATTTCATGGGACGAACACCTGTGCTCACCGTCGGGCTCGCCTTCGGCCGCTGCCTCGCTGACATTCATGATGTAGAGCCCCTTCCTCCGATCCCATTTGCCAGGGAGGCAGTGCCATCCTTCATCGTAGAGAACGAGTCCACACTGAGATCCCAACCAGACCGTGATTGCGCCTCCCCAAACCGCAGCGGCAGATCCCACTCCATCAACGACCAACCTATATGAGGCGGAGGGTCAGTGTAGGACGCGAGCGCCGTCACCATGGACGTGGGGGACGCCGTAGGTGGGAAGGAGGCGGCGACGGCGTCTATGTCAGGAAGATCGCACGACGGTGGCGGCGTTTACTCGAGGGGATCGAGAGGAGCTGCGTTTGGTGCTGGGTGGGTTCTTTGGTGCGTGCGTGGGGCTAGAGATTGTGATAGGTGATCAGGTGAGGGCGTGCCATACCTGGATCGATAGCCTTACCATACCTGGTGGTAATTTAAATTTATTACCATATTCGATATTTCCCGAGTTATGGCCTTACCATACCTGGATTGATAGCCTTTGGGGTAATTTACATTTATTACCATATAATTACCATATTCAAAATTTCCTGAGTAATGACCTTACCATACCTGGATTGATTTATTACTATACGTGGATTAATTATGATTTATTACTATATGATTTATTACTATACGTGGATAGCCTTACCATACCTGGTGGTAATTTAAATTTATTACCATATTCGATATTTTCCGAGTTATGGCCTTACCATACCTGGATTGATAGCCTTTGGGGTAATTTAAATTTATTACCATATTCGATATTTCCCAATTTATGGCCTTACCATACCTGGATTGATAGCCTTTGGGGTAATTTAAATTTATTACCATATAATTACCATATTCAAAATTTCCTGAGTTATGACCTTACCATACCTGGATTGATTTATTACTATATGTGGATTAATTATGATTTATTACTATATGATTTATTACTATACGTGGATAGCCTTACCATACCTGGTGGTAATTTAAATTTATTACCATATTCGATATTTCCCGAGTTATGGCCTTACCATACCTGGATTGATAGCCTTCGGGGTAATTTACATTTATTACCATATAATTACCATATTCAAAATTTCCTGAGTTATGACCTTACCATACCTGGATTGATTTATTACTATACATGGATTAATTATGATTGATTACCATAAATACGTTGGGTATTGCCGGTCAGACGAGAAAAGAGAAAAACCGGTGGGAGGGGCTGGTGGGAGGTGGGACGAAGAAAAACCGGTTGAAAATAAACCGGTTGAAAATAAACCGGTTGAAAGTGGGGGGGACTATTCAACCAATTCGTCCATTAGGAGTAGAGATTTTCACATTCAGAATAATACGATTAGCAGTAGCACTTCAATTTTTTCATGTTTGATCAGCTTGCTAGGTGGTTATCACTAAGCATGTTGGAACAATGAGCATAACCTAACTTAGTTCAGTACGTGTTGCTGCAAATTAGTTCAGTACGTACGAAGCTGTTGCTAATTCAATGCCTGGCTGTTGCAAGTTTCTAATGAAAAAGTACTTCTGGTCAAAGGTCAGGGAATATACACTTTTGTTATCATGGTTGTTTCCTTATAGTGAACAACTTTGATCACCACTTCAGCAGCTACTATCTATAAGAAGACATTAGCTAAGTAGATATAGGCAAAGAAAGCATGTAGGCAAAACCAGAATTAAAAACATCCTTCTCAATGGAGCTCGTGCAGTTCGGTAGACCCTAATCATCGATGAGGGACCCCTCCGATGGTAGCATGGCGTGACAATTGCCGTCAATGACGACACCCAAAGTACCTTGCATAATCCATCGATCCAGTTCGGAACAATCAAGCACATGCCTTGGAAAGTGATGTGGATCTGAAGCAGAGGTGGGAAGGTAAAGGCTCAGGTGAGGTGGAATGAGACGTTGATATAGACGTGCACGCATGAGAATAAGGCGGTGCCCAGGATGGATCTCCATCAGAGGAGGCCGGATCTGCTAGGGAGGAGGTCGCTGTAGTACCTGCCATCTATGCGATGGATCACGGGGCTGGGAGGCAGGGGGAGGGGATAGGAGGGAGCGGGTGGGCTAGAGCGCAGATGGCGGGTGCCCCCGACAACGGCTGGGAAGGATGGTGGAGGAGGTGGATGAGGATGGCGGCGGCGGCGTCTGCGGATGCGCCTCGTCCGCAGCCGTGCTGGTGGTGGTCGATGCGAGAGCCGGATGGCGTCGGCCAGAATCAGGCAGGGGCGACAAAGATTTAGAGGAGAGAGAGAATGGAGGCGATGAGCGATGGGAGGAAGGGCCACCGACGATTGGGGTGGCCTCAGATCCGCCCTCCATGGCCGCCTATTTCATGGGACGAACACCCGTGCTCACCGTCGGGCTCGCCTTCGGCCGCTGCCTCGCCGACATTCACGATGTAGAGCCCCTTCCTCCGATCCCATTTGCCAGGGAGGCAGCGCCATCCTTCATCATAGAGAACGAGTCCACACTGAGATCCCAACCGGATCGTGATTGCGCCTCCCCAAACCGCAGCGGCACATCCCACTCCATCAACGACCAACCTATATGAGGCGGAGGGTCAGTGTAGGACGCGAGCGCCGTCACCATGGACGTGGGGGACGCCGTAGGTGGGAAGGAGATCGCACGACGGTGGCGGCGTTTACTCGAGGGGATCGAGAGGAGCTGCGTTTGGTGCCGGGTGGGTTCTTTGGTGCGTGCGTGGGGCTGGAGATTGTGATAGGTGATCAGGTGAGGGCGTGCCATACCTGGATCGATAGCCTTACCATACTTGGTGGTAATTTAAATTTATTACCATATTCTATATTTCCCGAGTTATGGCCTTACCATACCTGGATTGATAGCCTTTGGGGTAATTTACATTTATTACCATATAATTACCATATTCAAAATTTCCTGAGTTATGACCTTACCATACCTGGATTGATTTATTACTATACGTGGATTAATTACGATTTATTACTATATGATTTATTACTATACGTGGATAGCCTTACCATACCTGGTGGTAATTTAAATTTATTACCATATTCGATATTTCCCGAGTTATGGCCTTACCATACCTGGATTGATAGCCTTTGGGGTAATTTAAATTTATTACCATATTCGATATTTCCCAATTTATGGCCTTACCATACCTGGATTGATAGCCTTTGGGGTGATTTAAATTTATTACCATATAATTACCATATTCAAAATTTCCTGAGTTATGACCTTACCATACCTGGATTGATTTATTACTATACGTGGATTAATTATGATTTATTACTATATGATTTATTACTATATGTGGATAGCCTTACCATACCTAGTGGTAATTTAAATTTATTACCATATTCGATATTTCCCGAGTTATGGCCTTACCATACCTGGATTGATAGCCTTTGGGGTAATTTACATTTATTACCATATAATTACCATATTCAAAATTTCCTGAGTTATGACCTTACCATACCTGGATTGATTTATTACTATACGTGGATTAATTATGATTGATTACCATAAATACGTTGGGTATTGCCGGTCAGACGAGAAAAGAGAAAAACCGGTGGGAGGGGCTGGTGGGAGGTGGGACAAAGAAAAACCGGTTGAAAATAAACCGGTTGAAAGTGGGGGGGACTATTTAACCAATTCGTCCATTAGGAGTAGAGATTAGTAGAAGAAGAAAAGGAAGAAGAAAAGAAAGAAAGAAGGTATATATAGATATTTGATGCTTTAGGTATTAAAACCTTCGAATTTGTTCAAATAAGCCTTGAAAATCAAGGATTTTTTTTCCGAAAAGGAGGATAACCTCCGGCCTCTGTGTTGAGCGATGTACACAATCATATTTATTAAATTATTCAACAAAGCCTTGCAAAAGAAATTATTCTGCAAGGTTGATGATGTGTCCTGACCTCTTGCCAACACACACCAAAAAAACTGGTGGCCTCACCAAACCATCTGCCTCTTAGCCGGGAGCACCAACCACATGCGCACTCTCTAGAATCCGTCATCACCACCTTCTGTCGTCCCATCATCAGGCGTACTCAATGTATTGATCATGTCAGATCTCTTTTGTTGTCGATGCCACCACGACGCCAGACAGTGCTATCCTTCTGCACACGCTCATCACACGGTGTCCAGCACCGAGACCTCGATGCACCATGACGTACAGAATCACTATTGATGCCATAGATGTCACGCCGTTCCACCTGGCCACTGCACGAGAAGTATGCGGGGACCTGCGCCCAACCACCGAAACCCCAACACTTGTCCCTCCAGCCGATGTATGGCTCCCAAGATGATGCCCCCATGGGGGTCACAACTCAGGAATTTCACCATCATCCGATTTGGAAAGCCCAAATCTAGGGTTTCCCCAGAGTACACAGGGACTGAGACTCGCCTCACAATGCCTCAAGCGAGGTAACAACGCCCATGGGCGCCACCGTCAACAGTTCCGTCCGAGGCCGAAATGAGCTATCGCTGGCATACTCGCATCCACCACCGGCTGGACCACCGGATCGATCTTCACTGTCAACCGCCACACACCACAGGAACGACCCCTCCGCTGAGAGACCACACACGTCCGGAGCCGCAGTGATGCCACCGCCACCCTTGCGGGATGAACCGACGACCGTAGAAGAAGCCAGCTAGCTGTGCAACCGACACCGGACCGCGAACGTGCCAGATGGGGACACCCACGTGAAGCACCACCACAGCCGTGTCCTGAAACCACGGCGGTGGAAGGCCCCGCCACCGCCATCATCCCCTGCTTGGGCTTTGCCCCACGGCGCTCTGGCAGCGGCGATGATAGGGCGGCGGCGGCCGAAGCGCTAGATAGCCTCTGGGGCCAGGAGCCTGTTGGCTGTTGCCTCATCTCTTGAAAATCAAGGTGTTGCCTTTCTTATGAAATTTATACTTCTTCTTAGATCCTTTGGTATCTCAAAGAAACAAACAATCAAATCACTACACCCTTTCCTGAATCTTTTATATCTAAATAGCTAGCCTACACTATTAGATTTCTCCTCACATGCATGTTCACATCATCTCAATTTTTGATAGTCATCCGGCCGAAATTGTGTGACACCTCAAGTCATGCATATACATATAAATTAAAATTTTACATTAATATATTCATGCAAATCATGCCACCTCATCAAGTCATGCATGTCTTTTTTTTGGGAAGGGGGAGGGGAGAGGGGATCAGATCATGCATGTAGTCACAAGTTAAATTTTTAGCATTGCTTTTATATGGCCATGGACGGTATATGTGAACTTTTCTATTCCACAAACCCTTTTTAATTCATGCACATTTTGCAAATTCGTGTTTTTTCAAATTCATGAACATTTTTGAAATTTGTGAATATTTTCCAAATCGGGGAACATTTTTAATCAAGAATATTTTTAGAGTTCCATGAACATTTTTTATTTCACTATTTTTTCCTGAAAACAAACGGTAGCCTGTTTTCTTCCTTGAGCGAGAAGTCGTTTACTCGTTGGGGTCAATATTATGCTCATCTGCATTATACTCCCTGTTATAGCCAATTTGCCTTTACTATTTGCAAGGCCACTTTGTCAGAATGCACATACCTGCTATAGCCAATTTGCCTTTTCCGGTATTCGCAAGGAAGTTTGACTGAAAAAAGGGATCTCCTTCAGATAGAAGCTACTTTAGTTTGGAAGAAAGGCAAGTTATTTTGTCTCACTGTATCACAGATTTTATTTGCACCTTCAACATAAAAGGATGTGGAAAATACTTTCATTGGTAAAATGTACTCCGCAATGGATGAAAGCAGAGCAAATTATGTGAAGAACATCTATAATAACTATATTTCCCCGGATTTAGTTATTGGTCGTCGTACGCGGCGGCTGAATGATCTTGGAAGGATATGCTAGGTCATGAGCCGTCTGATCTATTATACTCACCGTACGAGCACTCTTCCCCTCTTCTTTGTGTCCCTCATTGCAACAAGACCTTTGTTGCAATTGCAACACGACCCTTGTTGTAGAAGCATCTCCGGCTTGCGGTCGTTAACATCATCATTGCAATGGGACTCTTGTTGCAAAAAGCATCTCCGCCTGTCAGCAGTGTTTGTCACCATCGCAACAAGACCCCTCTTGCAATTGCAACAAGTCCCTTCCCTAACCTTTGTGCCTTCCCTGTAGATCATAAGTGTCATCGACTCGATCAACTGCTTCCCGGAGACCCCGCCGTCATGCTCGTCTTCTCTGGTGACGCCGCCGCCCTCTGCCACCTCGGCTGTGTCAACATCATGTGGTTCGCCTGCATTAGCGGCAACAGGTGGTGTCGTGCTCGTAGCAGTTGGGGTGGGTGGTAGCACTTGCAACACCACAACGTGCGCTCCAAGGCTACACTATGCTAAGGCGGCGATGGCCTTGATCATCGGTGCTGCGGGCGGTAGCTCTTGCAGCTTCAAGTGGAGCTGGATTGGACGTGCGAGAGGGAGGAAGGATTTGGAATAGAAAGGAAACAACTGAGGAGGAACATGATGGATATCGTTTGGAGAAAATACGTGTGGAGTAACATGTTTGGTTGGGGGTAAGGTGGAGAGAGGGAGCGGTGTTGCGTCTATAATAGATGAGTAATGCTAGACACACGGTTTTTTTTGACGAAACACTGGCGGAGCAGCTTTTCTTTTCAATTATAGGAAGGAGGGTGTTACAGGTATTGTGGCCTGCGCAAGTGCCAGGCCGAGAATAAGAACAAAGCCAACAACATGCATCACAACAACTATACATCAGTGCCCAAGTCAGTCCGGCTCACGTGGTCTATCTAGAATCCGCTGAATCCTGTGACGCCCAGCCTGGTTCCATAGCATCCATCATCGAGTTAAACACTCCACTAATAGTGGACACCTTGTTTTGGAAAATCCGAGCGTTCCTCTCGCGCCAAGTGAACCACCAGATGGCCACCGCAAGACCACCCCAGCCCCTTGAGTTGGGCAGATTAATGCTCACCACGTTGGACTCCCACCAGTCACACACACACACACACACACACACACACGGGGGTTTCACGGGGTGGTTAGGATTAAAATGAGGCGGTTCCACCAATGAAATTCCGTCGCCCCGTGAAAGTCCGTCGCGAGCGCCCGGGTGTGTAGTATTATCGACAAGGGAAACATTTGTGACCGGCGGACCGACCGAAACTTGGGCCGGTCGCGCGCGAGTCGCACAATTGCCCAGATCCATCGTCCCCTGTTGGTTCCCAACGTGGCCACGTCATACAAGGCCGGTCCCACCCACATCTCTTCCTCCGTTCAGATCTCTCTCGACCACTCGTTCAGATCCCATCCCCCCTCTCTCTCCTTCCTCCAGACGCACTGCTCTCCTCTCTGCCTCCCCTGCCGCGACTGTATCCTTCTACGCTGCCGATGAGCTTTTGCCAGCCCTTTTCCTCCATTTTGTTTTCCAGATCAGAGAAAGGTGTTTGCAAAGGGAGGCCATGGGTTTCTTTCAACCCGGGGAAGCCATGGCCGTGCATCCCCTTGGCGAGGTCATACATTTCTGCAATCGGCGAGGACTAGAGGTGATGGCCACTGGTGCTGAAGCTGCAACTGGCTTTGCGATTTGCTTCAACCGGCACAGAGAAAGCTACAACCGGCGCCCGGGTTTGCTACAACCAGGCGACGACGAGCGTTGGTGGAGACGACGGCACACTTTTTTGCTGTAACGGATAACGGAAAAGCTACCAGTAGCACCTGGTTTTGCTACAACCAGGAGGCGATGAAGTGTCGCCGGTGACGACATGCTGCAAATTTGTTGCAAACTGCAGTGGGAAAGCTACCACCAGCGATCAATTTTGCTGCAATTGGCGTGTGGTGGTGCAAGCGGCGTGCGATGGTGTGACGAGCGGCGACATGGGGTGACCACGACGACCAGGATTGCTACAACCGGTACGCTTTTTTGCTACCACCACGGTGATCGTGTGCTGCATCGACGGGGAGCAGCGACCTGGGCGGCGGATGCTGGAACCGACATGATTCATGGTGAAACTGGCGCGCGGATGCTACAACCGTCGAGGAAAAAGCTTCAACCTCAGTGGGAAAAGCACCGTCAGGGACAGAAGCTACTTTCTAGCGGGGGACGAATTGGAGCTGCGAATGGGGGTGGCGGGGCGCGCACATGGCAGGAGGGTGCGCTGGCGTGGCCCAGAGACGTGCGTGCTGGTGGTGCCGACTGTTAGCAGTCCTCTCCACTCCCCCACGTACTGCATGCATCTACCCACGATCCCATGCACGTACTAGCGCTCCGCGCCCCTGTTGTACTGGCGCCCTGCGCCTATATATTCTTGGCAATGGCAATGGCAGCACTCAAGGTGCTTTGCTCTCCCTCTCCACCGATCCACATGGTATCAGACGCTGATATTTTCCTTCATTGATGAACCACTCTTCCGCTGCCTCTCCGACTCCAGAACCGCCATGGAATCCCCCACTCCCCCACATCCCCCCACCTCCTCCTCCTCCCGGCACCGACCCTGGAACCGGCGGCGCCCCGCGCACACCTGCCACGCCGGTCTCCTCCTCCTCCACCCAGACACTGCTGACGCCGTCTGCGCTCACTCGCGGGCCGCTCTTCCTGCCGGACCCGACCGCGTCGTCCTCCACGGGTGTCCGTGACCTTTCCCCCCTCGCCGGTGTCTTCATCAACCAGCAGGCCCCGCTCGTCCTCGGCCTCAACCCGCCCAACTTCTCCCAGTGGCGCACTCTGTTTGAGGTCACCTTCCAGAAGTACGCCGTCCTCGACCACATTTCCGGCACGCCTCGCCCCACTGATCCGGTGTGGCTGCAAGACGACGCACACCTCGTTTCATGGCTCTACAACCGCATCAGCCGAGAGGTGTTCGGCCTCGTCCACCAGCGCGGCGCCACCGCCGGCGAGGTCTGGGCCGCCATCTACAGCCTCTTTCTGGAGAACCGCGAGCATCAGGTGGTGTTCCAGGCCACCGAGTTCAGGCGGATCGAGCAGGGGTCCTCATTGATCCTCACCTACTTCGCCCGGCTCAAGGAATGCGCCGATCGCCTCGCCGACCTCGGCTCTCCTGTTGATGATCGTGATCAGGTGCTCAACATGATTCGTGGCCTTCACCCCCGTTTTCGTTATGCCGTGCCCATCCTCACCATGCAGAGCCCCTTCCCATCCCTCCTTCGCTGTCGTGCTTTCCTCCTCCTTGAGGAGGGCCGGCAGTCCGCCGACCACAACATGGAGACCGCGCTCCACGTCGGGCGCACACCGAGCAACCACAACGGCGGGGGGCAGGGTGGTGGCGGCGCCAACTCCCGCAACTCGGGCGGTGGCGGGCGCTACAAAGGAAAAGGCAAGGGCAACTACTCCGGCGGGGGATCCTCCTCGCACTCCGGCGGGGGCTCCGCCCCTCATCCATGCGGCGCGGCTCCTCCTCGCCCATCTGCTCCGGCGCCCGCGCCCTGGACTGGCATGGTCCATGCATGGCCAATGCCATGGCGTCCACACGCCCCTCGTGCGGGCATCCTTGGGCCCCGCCCCGGTGGCGCGTCCCCCTTCGCTGGTGTGGCCGCGCATTACGGCCCCAACGCGTCCCCGCCACGCCCATCCATGCCGGCACATTGGACAGCTGGAGCGGTGCCGCCGCACCCGCTGTATGGTGCCCTCGCTGGTGGAGCGCCCAACTCCAACGCGCCTGCCTGGGACCAGAGCGCCCTGGTACAGGCGCTCAACGCCATGACTCTTCAGCAGCAACAACCGCAGCTGCCTGGCTCCGACTGGTACATGGATACCGGCGCAACCACACACATGACGTCGTCCCCCGATATGCTCTCCTCCTCTGCTCCCTGTTCTTCTACCTCCATAGTAGTTGGCGACGGATCCTTGATCCCCGCCACACACATTGGCCACGCCACCATTCCTACAGCCCAATCACCCCTTTCTCTGCAACACGTTCTAGTCTCCCCACACATTATCAAAAACCTTCTGTCCGTCAAAGCCCTCGCTCGCCACAACCCTGTTAATGTCGAGTTTGATGACATTGGTTTTTCTGTTAAGGACCGAAGAACGAAGAAGGTGATCCTCCGATGTAACTCCGACGACGACGAGATCTACCCCATGTCCACCATGTCTCCACCGAGCCGCACCCACCATGCCCTGACTGCCGTCTCCCGTGATCTATGGCATCAACGCCTTGGGCATCTAGGCGCTGATGCTTTGGACCACACTCTCAAGAGCTCGTCGCTGGATCATGTAGCTAGCCCCAGCACCATTTGCGAAGCGTGTCAACTAGGCAAAAGTGTTCGTCTATCATTTAGCACTTCCGAACATGTGTCGTATTTTCCTTTCCAGCTTGTACATTGTGATGTGTGGAAATCTCCCGTACTCAGTATATCTGGTTATCAGTATTACCTTGTTCTACTCGATGATTACAGTCACTTTGTTTGGACGTTCCCGCTTCGCCACAAGTCTGATGTGCTACCCACTCTACGCGCTTTCACTGCATTCATCCACAACCACTTTCGCCTATCCATGCTCACTATCCAAACCGATAATGGCAAGAAGTTCGACAATCATGCATCGCGCCAATTCTTCTCCTCGCTAGGCATAGTGCTCCGCTTATCATGCCCCTACACGTCGCCGCAGAACGGACGTGCCGAGCGCATCCTCAGGACGCTCAATGACATCGCCAGATCACTCCTCATACACGCACATATGCCGTTCCCCTACTGGGCCGAAGCCCTCAATACCGCACCTTCCTCCTCAACCGACGCCCATGCCGGCCGCGCCACAACCAAACACCTTTCTTCCTACTCTACGGTGTTCACCCGACCTACACCACCCTGCGAGTCTTCGGGTGCCTGTGTTTTCCAAATCTAGCAGCCACTGCACCCCACAAACTCGCGCCTCGATCGGCCCCCTGTGTATTCCTAGGGTACACCGCGACCACAAAGGTTACCGGTGTCTCAATCGTGCCACGGGCCGCGTCATCACATCTCGCCATGTCGTCTTCGATGAGCACCGCTTTCCCTTCCATGCCGAACAACCAAGCCCAGCACCGGTTGCTGATCTCCTCGACGATCTACCTACACTACCCACACGACCCCGTTCCCGACCCTCACCAGCGCCCGCATCTACCCCGGTCGCCACCGTACCACGCATGTATCCCAACCCCCGTCCGACCGCACTACCACGCCAGCCCCTAACACCCCAGACCATACCATGCCGGATGCCTTCCCGCCAGCCCAGTCATCACCACAGTCCGCCACGGTCACCCCCCTCGCCACCACAGGCGCCACGACGCCAACCCCCTCCTGCACCTACACACAAAATGCAGACAAGAGCTCAGGCTGGCAAATTCTTCCCCAATCCCAAGTATGAACAGCACCATGTTGCTACTGCACCATCCAACATCTCACCCATCCCAAAAACCGTGCGTGAGGCTATGCGAGATCCTTGTTGGCTTTCTGCTATGCAGGTAGAATACAGGGCTCTCATGGAGAACCAGACGTGGCGCCTCGTCCCTCGACCCCGCGGCGCCAACGTCGTCACCGGCAAATGGCTCTTCCGCCACAAGCTCAAGTCCGATGGCTCGCTCGAACGCTACAAGGCACGTTGGGTGGTGCGCGGCTTCTCGCAGCGCCCCGGCGTCGACTTCGACGAGACATTCTCTCCGGTGGTGAAGGCGGCCACCATCCGCGTCGTGCTCACCATCGCCGCCGCGCGCCAGTGGCCAGTGCACCGGATGGACGTCAACAACGCGTTCCTCCACGGGCATCTCTCCGAGCAGGTCTACTGCCAGCAGCCGGCTGGCTTCGTCGACACGAGTCGACCTGAGCACGTGTGTCTGCTGGACAAGTCCCTCTATGGGCTCAAGCAGGCGCCGCGGGCGTGGTTTGGTTGGTTCGCCGCATTCGTCCACAGCCTCGGCTTCACCAGTTCGCGGGCGGATCCGTCGCTCTTCGTGCTCCACTCCGACGCCGGCACTGCCTACCTCCTGTTGTACGTCGACGACATTGTGCTCACTGCCTCAACGACGGCGCTTCTTCGCCACCTCCAGCAGCTCCTGTCGACCGAGTTCTCCATGAAAGACCTCGGGCCTCTACACTACTTCCTCGGGATCGCCGTCACTCGCACCGCGGATGGCTTCTTCCTCTCCCAGAGCAAGTACGCCGGCGAACTGCTCGAGCGCGCCAACATGCAGTGATGCAAGCCGGCGCCCACGCCGGTCGACACGCGCGCCAAGCTGTCTGCCCATGATGGTGCCCCCGTCTCCGACGCTTCCGAGTACCGCAGCATCGTTGGTGCACTCCAGTACATGACCATGACTCGGCCCGACATCGCCTACGCCGTCCAACAGTGCTGTCTGGTGATGCATGATCCCCACGACGTCCACCGTGCACTGGCCAAACGCATCCTGCGTTACCTATGCGGCACTACATCGCATGGTCTCCATCTCCGGCGCTCTGGATCCCTCGACCTCGTCGCCTACTCCGACGCGGACTGGGCCGGCTGCCCAGACACGCGCCGATCGACGTCCGGCTACGCTGTGTACCTTGGCGACTCGCTTGTATCATGGTCGTCCAAACGACAGGCGACGGTGTCTCGCTCGAGCGCCGAGGCAGAATACCGCGCAGTTGCAAACGCGGTTGCCGAGAGCTGCTGGATCCGCCAACTTCTTGGCGAGCTCGCTGTACCTCTACCTCGCGCCAGCATTATCTTCTGCGACAACATCTCGTCCGTCTACATGGCGGCCAACCCCGTCCACCATCGCCGGACCAAGCACATCGAGCTCGACATCCACTTTGTACGCGAGAAAGTGGCATTGGGTGAGCTGCGCGTTCTCCATGTGCCCACCTCCCAACAGTTCGCCGACGTGTGCTCACCAGAGGATTGCCCACGGCGGCGTTCCAAGATTTCCGGTCCAGCTTGTGCGTCCGGCCGCCGGACGCTCAAACTGCGGCGGGGTGTTAGCAGTCCTCTCCACTCCCCCACGTACTGCATGCATCTACCCACGATCCCATGCACGTACTAGCGCTACGCGCTCTCTCTCCTGTACTGGCACTCCGCGCCCCTGTTGTACTGGCGCCCTGCGCCTATATATTCTTGGCAATGGCAATGGCAGCACTCAAGATGCTTTGCTCTCCCTCTCCACCGATCCACACCGACGAGGGCTGCTGGTGCTGGCGAGGAGTTGGTGGTGAGGGCGTGAGAACGATCTGAGAAAGAAGAGAGTTGACTCGGGGGGCGGGGATCTGGCGGCTAAGCATTGTCCGATCGGAGGATGTTCCAGCGACCGGCGGAAGCATTGGGCCGGTCGACTGGCGCAGATCACTTCCCTTAATAAACCCTTTGTTGCGCTCAGTAGGATTGCAACAAGACCCCAGTTGTAAAAGTTAAACTATGGATAGGGTTGGTGTGGGCCGTTCGATCAAAAGAAAATCAAAGGGCGAGGAGGCGGTGGAGGCGCGCACCTTGATCCGTAGGGTGAGCGCTAGCGTTTCCTTTCTTCGATTCTTCTCCAAAGTGGCAAAGTCGGACGCCCACGTATACGCGTGCAAATCCTTCTCCCCATCGGGACTCCTTGATGATTTACTCCTAGCTTTCTTCGGATTCCTTTCTTCTTTTATATACTGTATATAAGCCGCCTAGGTACGGTACGGTACGTACGCGCGTGCAAATTCTTTTCTAGTTCATCAAGACGATCGAGTTAACTCAATTCCCCGTCTGTTCTCCACCGCTGCCGGCCATGGCTAACAGCAGCTCGGCCTCACCGGAGATCACGTCGAGATGTGTCACGGCCAGGGAGCACACCGGTACGCTCAATTTGGAGGTGACCCATTATCTGGGGCTCGATGGCATCGGTGTCGGGCGAGTCCGTTACTTCGCCCGTCCTCGAAGTCGGCGGCTACAGGTGGAAGATCTACTTCTACCCAGACGGGATCGAGACCACCTATCATGGCTATGCCTCAGCGTTTGTGCACTGTTACAGTGACACCAAAGCCACGGATGCGACGGCCAAGTTCACGCTGAGCATCCTAGAGAAAAGGAGCCAGGCAAACGTAGCCAGCTTCGATGCGGTGAAGCGCGTCTTCTCTCCGCGCGATTTCCAACTATGGGGCCACCACTATTTCGTGGACAAGGCCAAGCTGGAATCGCTGTCGCAACTCGGGGACGGCTGCTTCACCATACGGTGCGTCCTCACCGTCGTCACGGACACGGACGAGTCACCGCCTCTGCGGCTGCCCACAGTGCCCAGCCAACTCGAGAGCATGCTCGAGGAAGGGAGAGGCGCCGACGTCACGTTCCTCGTGGGTAGCCAGGAGTTCCGCGGGCACAGGTCCTTTCTGGCCGCGCGGTCGCCGGTCTTGGGAGCTCAGTTCTATGGCCCCATGGCGGAGAAGGACGACATGCCGCGCGTCAAGGTCATCGACGTTGAGCCGGACATCTTCCAGATGATGCTTCACTACATCTACAAAGACTCGCTGCCGCTGCCACCCGCCGACGACAAAGGAGGCTACAGCGTCGCGGCGATGCAGCACCTGATGGTCGCGGC
The DNA here is from genome assembly GCF_002162155.2 of Triticum dicoccoides. Lineage (NCBI taxonomy): Eukaryota > Viridiplantae > Streptophyta > Magnoliopsida > Poales > Poaceae > Triticum > Triticum dicoccoides. Next base: position 706,506,368 of record NC_041383.1, read on the forward strand.
AGACATATACGGGCTGGAGAGGCTGAAGCTCATGTGTGAAGATGAGCTGTGCAAAATCATGGATGCCGCCACCGTTATGAGCACGTACGCGCTGGCGAATCAGCATCACTGTAAACGACTCAAGGATGCGTGGTAGACTTTATGACGTCAAAAGAAGTGTTGGCCGCCATCCTCGAGACCAATGAGCGCTTCATGACACGTTGCCGACCACTGCCATTGGAGGAGGATCATGAAGAGGAAGAAGTTGATCACAGCAGGAAATTCAAAAGGACTCGTACAAAATAGATGTTGGTTTTCTTTTTTGCATAATGAACATTTTGAACCATAGCAAAAGTGCCTCAACGTTTGTAAGCCGAAAATGTCTGAAGATTGATGTACTAAAACCTTGATAGTATTTTTTTTTCCGAAACGGAGGCAAAGATTGCCTCATCTATTAATTAAGCAGAAGAGAATTGACCAGTTAATTACGGAAAACCGGGCAAAAACCGGAACAACAAGGCCAAGCCCATTCCCATAAACTGAAGCACATAGGGCAAAGCCCACCCTAATCGACGTCAAGTCGACTTGCGGCCAGACAACGCATCTCCGACTCTCACAGAGAACTCAGAAGGACAAAATCAGACACAGCTGGCGCCACGGAAGATCGCCGAACGGGCACCTACCGCCAGTGTTTACAAGATACTTGAAAAAGTGGAAGATTTACCAAAAAGGCTTTCGGCCCCTTTTATAAATAAACCAACCAGCAAGCACAAAGTCAACAAAGTACCGACCGAACAACACACACACAACATCACCGCAGTCAAGGTCCAACAGACACGCGCACAGACACCACATGGGTCCAGCTGTGGGCACAGCACAACAAGCCCAACACAAACACAACTAGGACGCACAACACACACACACGACGGCGACGAGGTAAAGGAGATCTAATCCGGCTCCGGTGGTGGTGGGGGAAGCGGCGGAGCCATCCGGAGAGCCATCACGTGAAGCTGGATGATGATGGAGGTGATGGCGTCTCTCTCCCTGGGGCGTCTAAGCGGCCGCCAAAGCTGCAAGTAACCAGACCATTTGAACATAGCGTCAGTAGCGCGACGAAGAGGGATACGCTGAATCACAAGCCTATTCCTAACAGTCCACAGTGTCCAGGCTAGCACGACGATGGTCAGCCACCTAATGTGGTGAGACGAGGGCGGTAATGCCTGGAGTTCGGCGAAGAGAGCGGGGAAGTTGTTGTGATCCCAGCTTTCACCCACAATTTCGCGGAAACAGCTCCATAGGAACTGCGCGGACACGCAGGTGAAGAAGATATAGTTCGAATCCTCTTCAGGCCCGCAGAGCGGGCAACACCCATCGCCAGGGCCATTGCGTTTCAGGACCTCCACGACGGATGAAAGGCGGCCGCGGATTGCCACAAGAAAATCCTAATCTTCAAGGGGAGCCAGATCTCCTAGACGGTGGTCAGAGCCTCGGGTCCTGGAGAGGGGGCGATAGCCTGGTAGAGTGATTTAGTGGAGAATTGACCAGATGGCTCTAGATGCCACCTAGTGCGATCAGCTCCCATATCTAGCTCAGGCTCGTGAAGTGCGATGTAGTCGAGCAAGTCATGCCAATCCGCGTTCTCAGCTGGTTCAAACGGTCTCCGGAACGCGAGTTGCCCTAAGTCAATAAGGGCCATCGCGACAGAAATCCGTGGGTCTACCGCAATGGTGAACATGTCTGGAAAACGAGCCACGAAGGGGGCGTCCCCAGCCCAGCGATCGAACCAAAACAGCATGGCGGTGCCAGATCCAACCGCAATCGAGGTCCCGATGCGGAGGACTGGGAGGAGCTGTATGATGGATTGCAGAACTGGGAGCCACCAGACCGCTGACAGAAGGCGAGCGGTTGGCTACAGAGCTATTTCTACTGGATGAGGCGGAGCCATAAGCCACCCTCTCCGTTCGTAATCCGCCAAAGCCACCTAGTGAGGAGGGCAATGTTCATGCGTTTGGAGAACATGATCCGAGACCGCCCTGATCGCGAGGCTTGCAGATCTCAGTCCACCGAACCATGTGGTACTTTTGTTTGTCACCCTCGCCAGCCCAGAAGAAGCACCCTTGAACTCTGGTAATCTCATGGTGCAGAGTCTCAGGCAGGTTGTAGAAGCTCATAATGAATAAGAGCAGGCTGGATAGGGACGAGTTAATGAGCACAGTTCGGGCTGCTTTGGAGAGCCACCGCCCTGCCAAGGCTCAATGCAGTGCTGGAGCTAGCTTGCCCACCATGGGGCGCAGCTCGGCCACCGTGAGCCTCGTGTCACTAATGGGTATCCCCAAATAGGTCGTGGGGAAGCACCCAAGCAGACAGTTAAGACGGTCCGCGATGCTCCACCGTTCATCATCGGAGTAGCCCAAGACCATCACCGCACTCTTATTGAAGTTAATCCTGAGGCAAGACATCTGCTGAAAGCAGAGCAGGAGGAACTTCAGGTTCATGATGTCGCTCACAGAACCTTCCACCATGATAATGGTGTCATCCGCATATTGGAGGAGGGAAATCCCATTCCCTCCTACTAGATGCGGGACTATGCCCTTGATATGGCCCGCAACCTTGGCTTTATCTAAGATGGCTGCAGATATGGCCCGCAACCTTGGCTTTATCATGTATGTTTTTATGCAGTTTGACCGATAAAGATCTTTGTAGAATATGTAGGAGCCAATATGAGCAGCCAGGTTCCGCTATTGGTTATTGACCAGAGACGTGTCTCGGTCATGTCTACATAGTTCTCGAACCCGTAGGGTCCGCACGCTTAAAATTCGATGACGGTTATATTATGAGTTTATGTGTTTTGATGTACCGAAGGTAGTTCAGAGTCCCGGATGTGATCACGGACATGACGAGGAGTCTCGAAATGGTTGATACATAAGGATCGATATATTGGACGACTATATTTGGACACCGGAATGGTTCCGGGTGAGATTGGGACAATACCGGAGCTCTGGGAGGTTACCGGAACCCCCCGGGAGGTATATGGGCCTTAATGGGCTTTAGTGGAAAGGAGGGGAAAGGAGCAAGGGAGGGGGCGCGCCCCCCCAAGCCCAATCCGAATTGGGAGGGGGGCCGGCCCCCCTTTCCTTCCTCCCTCCTTCCTTTCCTCCCCTCTCCCTCTCCAAATAGGAAAAGGAGGAGTCCTATTCCCGATGGGAGTAGGACTCCCCCCTTTTGGGCGCGCCTCCTCCTCCTGGCCGCCCCCCTCCTCCACTCCTTTATATATGGGGGAGGGGGGTGTCGGTGTCAAAACCGGCGGATCTCGGGTAGGGGGTCCCGATCTGTGCGTCAAGGCTGATGGTAACAGGAAGCGAGGAACACAGATGTTTACCTAGGTTCGGGCCCTCTCGATGGAGGTAAAACCCTACTTTCTGCTTGATTAATATTGATGATATGGGTAGTACAAGAGTAGATCTACCACGAGATCATAGAGGCTAAACCCTAAGAGCTAGCCTATGATGGTATGATTGTAATTGTGATCGGCCTTCTAAGGACCAACCTCTCCGGTTTATATAGACACCGGAGAGGGCTAGGGTTTACATGGAGTCGGTTACAAGGAAGGAAATATAATATCCGGATCGCCAAGCTTGCCTTCCACGCAAAGGAGAGTCCCATACGGACACGGGCCGAACTCTTGAGTCTTGTATCTTCACGCTTCAATAGTCCGGACGTTGTACACAGTCCGGCTGTCCGGATACCCCCTAATCCAGGACTCCCTCAGTAGCCCCTGAACCAGGCTTCAATGACGATGAGTCCGGCGCGCAGTATTGTCTTCAGCATTGCAAGGCGGGTTCCTCCTCCGAATACTCCAAAGTAATCATCGAACACTTAGACCATGTCCGGATCTGCGGGATGATCTTCATATGCCACCGTAGAGAGAATGATATTTCACAAATGCAATCTGCTGACAACTTTTTGTGACGACGTGACATGTTATTACGATCGGATCATTATTCGATCCATTTTCCCACAACTAGCTATAGCGCACATTGCGAGGTAGTTTCTTTGACACATCTTGTGAAAGTAGAGATCGTGTCCCCTTATCACGGGATTCTCATCAATACGAGTATGGGTAATCTCACCACGCCAATCGTGGCGCTTGGGAAACAAGCGATTCTCAACGGGCAATGGGGAGGCACACCGCTTTTGGCTCCTCTATAAAGGGATAAGATTTCCCCATTTTAACCCACGCCTTCTTCCTCCTTTGCCCACTCTTGCCCCCTCGAGCTCCAGCGCCCAAGCCCAAGTCTTCTCTGCACAGCTAAACATGTCCGGAGCAGGAGGCAAGTGGGTAGCTTCCACCATCAAGGAGAAGCACATCGCAAATCTTCGGGCGGCCGGATACTTGGCCGCGGACATAGCGCACCGTCTACCAGACGCCGGGCAGGTCATTCCGACCCCAGGACCCCATGAGAGGGTCGTATTCGTCGCCCACTTTGTCCGTGGACTGGGATTTCCACTCCATCCCTTCGTCCGCGGGCTCATGTTCTACTACAGGCTAGATTTCCATGATCTAGCCCCAAATTTTGTCCTCAACATCTCGGCGTTCATCGTCGTATGCGAGGCCTTCCTCCGCATCCGGCCTCACTTCGGCCTATGGCTGCAAACTTTCTGCATGAAGCCGAAGGTTGTAAGCGGCCAACAAGCAGAGTGCGGAGGGGCCATGGTAGGCAGAATGCCCAACGTCACATGGCTCGACGGCTCCTTTGCGGAGACCATAAAAGGATGGCAATCAGGGTGGTTCTACATCACCGAGCCGCGCGGCGCCAACTGGGCGGCGGCCCCGAAATTCAGATCCGGAGCCCCCATGCGGCTCACCTCCTGGGAAAGGAAGGGCCTGTCATGAGCTGACCGGACTCCAGACATGCATCAAAAGCATGAAGGACAAGAACACCAAGCTTGTCAACGTGATCCAGGTCATGCTCGTTCACCGGATCCTGCCCTGCCAAAGGCGGGCAGTCAATCTGTGGGAGTTCGTCTCGATCGAACACCGGACGCTCCTGAAGCTCTATGACATGACGCACAAAGGCGCATGGAAGGTGCTACTCAAGGCCTCTGAAGTACCTCCTCCCACATCCGAGGACCGCGGGCTTCACCCTGCGCGGGCTTCACCCTGCGCGGGCTCCTAGTCAGGTGAGTTCTCAGACTGCCACCGGACCCGGTTCTTTCCAATATATTCATGGGAGAGCCTTAAGTAGTTATGCATGTTTGCTTCAGGATTATGTGGAGACAACGGACCAGGTTTACTGTCCGGCTCCGCTGCCAGAAGGCCCAGCCGATGCTCTCCTGATTGAGATGCTGGTCCCGGCAAGAAGGCCGAGAAGAAGGCCCCGGGGATCCGAAAGGGTCTCCGGTGTAAGGTTGTGCCAGAAGCCTCATCCGAAGACGACGAGGAGGACTCCTCCCACGAAGGGGAGGAGGAAGAAGAAGAAGACGCCCCATCCAGAAAGGATGAGGGGCCCGGGGAGGCGGACCAGGGGGCCGGAAAAGGCCCTCGCCGTAAAGCCATCATACCACTGTTGTCTGACGACGACGAGACAGATTCCTCCCACGGAGGCGGGGGGAATCAGGAAGAGATTCTACCTCCCGACACTGGGGGGGAGAAGAATAGAAAAGCCGCCCCGGGAGGGGAGGCTGGGGCGTCCAAGAAGGGGAAGGTGCCCCTTCCGGACTACTCCGCCACAGCCGCTCTCAGCGAGGAGGGGTGGCTGCCGAGGGGGAAGCCCCCAGTGCGATCGTAAGTGTCCGCACTCCGTCAAAACTTCACTCTATAGCTTTTGTTTAACGCCGAACATATGTGCAGTCCGGCCAGGGATCACCCTGAGGTATCTTCCTCCGGGTCCCTGAGCGTTTCGGAGATGAATTCGCTTCCGACAGCCACTACTCCTCAACCCGCGGACGACACGGAGGTGTTGTCCCAAAGGCTCCCAGAGCAGGGGGAGGTGACTCTGGAGACGCCCCGAGGCGGGGTCCCAGACGTCAGACATGCGGGGTTCAAGATCCCCGCGGATCGTGTCGACGAGAGCCATGGCCAGCCGGGCTCTCAGCCGAACACAATTCCGGAACCTTCAATGGTTCCGGACTCAGGCGGGTGACCCCTCGTTAGGGAGGGCAAGCTGTCTGTATCAGGGACTTCCATTGCGCATGAGGCGCCGGACTGTCTGCTGGAAGCGCTTCACGGCGCTTCCATGGATGAAGAGCACCGTACTCTCATGAGTACAGTGATTCGGAAGGTTTTGTCCGCCAAAAGCGGACTAACCGAAGCTTGCACCAGCCTCCTGACAGGCTTTGAGGTAAGTAATAAACATGTGCAAAATTACCACCTGATAGGTAGTAGCCCCTGATACTCTGTTTGGTGTTCGGAAAGAAAAGCCAAACAGAGGGTCAATTATAATCCGCAGGAGTCTAATAATAAGTATTATTGTGAATAAGCAGGCTGTGCTGCTTGCTGCTGCCGCCCGGACTGCCGAAGTTGCTGAACTGAAGCGGGACCTGGAGCAGGCGCAGGGAGAGCTCGAACTCACGAAGAGGTAGCTCGAAGAGAAGAAGGGTAAGTGATTCCCGCTCTTATGCATTTAAGGATAGGCAGAATTGGTGAGTCTAACACCTAAGTGTCATGACTATGTAACAGGGGCCACTGCCGAAGTGGCGTCCCTGAAAAAGGCGCTGTCCGAGGCCGAAGACAAGGTGGCCTCGGAATGTAAGGAGCGCGAAAAGCAAAGTGCTAGGGTAGGTGAGGTATAGCAAGAGCTCCAGGACCTTGGCAAGAAGTACGAGTCTATGGAGCGTGATCTGAAGGCGAAAGAGGCCGAGCTTGCAAAGGCCCTTGTGAATTTAAAAGACGCCAAGGCCGAAGCCGAGAAAGCACAGCAGGAGATCCAGGAGGCCAAGAAGATAGCAGCGGGTAAGAAGTTCTTTATGCAAAGCAAACATGTGGAGGAGGCGTTTCTTTTACTTACTCGAATTCGGAGCTCTCCAGGGGCATTCGTAGATCTTCCATGTAGCGTATCAGACGCTGCGGAGTTCTACCGTGCCCAGGAGGGGAACTCAACAGAGAAGCTGTTCTGGTCCCAGTATGCTGGGGCCGAACACCCGATGCCTCTGAGTGACCAACTGAAGCAGTTGGTCGAACTCCACAGGGCCGCCGAACTGGCTATGAAAGGTTTCATAGTCCGGATGTGGCCTGGTGAGCTGATGCCCAGTAGCTACTTTGGCCTGATCAAGCGGATGGAGGTGATCAAGCGCTCTGTTTGTATCGAAGGTGCCCGCCGGGCCTTTGCCCGCGTCAAGGTGCATTGGGGCAAGCTGGATGCGGAGAAGCTGGTCAAGGACGGGCCACCGGAGGGCAAGGCGCATTGCCATCCCGAGATGTACTATGATGGCGTTATGAAGGGTGCTCGTCTCGTGGCTGACGAATGTACCAAGGACACCATTTTTGAATGAATTCGCTTCTGTCATGTTTATATGTTAAGGACGAAGTTACTTGCGCTATGTAGCGCTTTTGTTTATTTAAAATAATACCTTCTGTGCGGCTGTTTATAAAATTCTGAAAGTAGGCCAGTCGTCGGCTTCCACCCCCACGTAACTAGTACAGGGGTGTTCATGGAAAACCCAGACACTCTTTATCCAAATGTTTGGTCCATTAAGGAGGTGCCCGGCGCAGCGAACAAGGCAATCGGACTATGCGGCTTTATAACCTGTCGAACAATTTTAAATTAGCCATAGAAGTCTACAATTTTAAATTTCGGCGAAGCCCCTACAACCCGGAAGGCCGAATCGGGGCGCTATACACGCCTAGATCGGACGAAGCCAATTTATCGCCTAAAGCAGAAAATCTTTAAGGATTTTAAGACCTCTCGAACAGCGACCAGCTCTCGCCGCATCATGCCGGTCAGTTTTCGGCTTTCTCTACTGAGGTGCTCGTCCGGAAGAACTGGGACACAATCGCAGTAGTTCTCCCTGCGCTACCTTAGCCGATATAACGGAACGTAAGGCACTAAAACAAGGGAGCCGGGCTATCCCAACTGTAGACCCAAGACATGATTCGGAGCTGATGCATATAGTGCTATAAGTTCGGGGTGCCGCACTGTCGAAAGTGTTCGGACTTTATTTGCCATATTATGGGGCACCATGAGAAGCCCCTGGCATACTGACCGTACCAAGGTGTACGGATGCAATACCAAATAAACATTTATAAGAGAAGAAAATGCTCAAATAAGGATAATAAGCTGACGCTATATATAATCTCCCATTGACGAAAAATACGTTTAAGCGTACGTTTACAATGGATGCATGAAGCAGAGATAAAATAGGACTATTTGACATGTCCTATCCAAGGGCGGGCTGTGTGCAGATAGATAAAGCAGGTATAATGGTCGTAAATAGATTCCACCTGGGTATTTCCTTCTGTGCACAACGTCTGTTGCCTCCTTGGATGTCTCTCCCATGTAAGTCTGGCAATTCGGCTCTTCTGAGGATGCTGCACTAACACGATGTCCTGAAATGTAAGAGGGAAAGAGTATGAAGGTATTTGGCGGTTACCCGCACTATTGACTGAGTCGTTGATGTGCCTCCGCCTATGCCCATAGTATCTTGAGTGCGTAATTGTGTACGTGTGGCGCGAACGCTGCTTTGAAGGGGCTTGGGCGGAGGCCGGACTGCTAATCATGCTCTTGGCGTTCCTGATGATCCTGTTGCGGGGTGCTCCGGACTCGCTTGACTGTGCTCGAAGTTGTCGCCGGGTTGGTTTGTAGGAGTAGGCCGCATTGTACTTCTGCCGCGAGAGCTACCGTATGTTCTTCTGTTCGAAGGGAGCGGTCCATATTTCCATTCACTACTAGGAAAATGCTTATAGATAGAAGTTTACCAGTAGCGAGTTTTTTACCCCACGCTACTAGTAAGTACCAGTTGCGCTGTGTAGAAAACACGCTACTACTAACATATAGTAGCAGCGTTTGTTTGTTTGGGCCGCACTACTGTTACATGGGCCGCAGGGCAGCATCTGTAGCCCACTTAGCTGTAGCGTTTGTTCTGAAAGGGCGCTACAACTGGTGGGCTTAGCAGTAGCGTGGTGCTCCAACCAGCGCTACTACTATAGCTAAAGAAAACCAGCCCGCGAGCGCCCCCGCACCCCCCTCGTCTCACACAATCCCCTCCACCCGATGACGCCGCCGCAACGGTTAGGGTTCGTCCCCGGCCGCCTCACCCCCGTCAACAGTGCCGTGCGCCGCCACCATGCGCGGTCGCCTCTCGCCTCCTCCGACGCTCCAGCCCTGTAAGTCCCCCTCTCGATCTCCTCCTCCCTACGCGCGCCACAGTAGCTCCTCTCGATCTCTCGGCTAGGGTTCATCGTAGGGGCTCCAATCGATTTGCCACGAATGAGGGTTGTGTTGGGCTCAGTCAGAGAGACACACACACACACACACACACACACAGAGAGAGAGAGAGAGAGAGAGAGAAAGACAAAGAGAGAGAGACAGAGAGAGAGAGAGAGAAGAATCATCGAGGGTTGTGTTGGGTACCAGCTGCTGTGCGCGGCGGCAGCACGGTGCGGCTGGTCTGGATTCGGGGGCCGCGGTGACGGGAAGAGTGTGGGAGGCGACGGCGGTTCGGGCAGGGGAGGAGGCGGCGGGGGCTGCGCTGCGCTGCCGGCCGGCGAGGCGGAGACGAGGAGCAGCAGGGCTTGCAGTTGCCGGGGAGTGGCGTGGAGAGCAGAGCAGAGCAGAGCAGGGAGCAGTGGAGTGAGAGTGATAAACAGAGAGCGAGTGGTTGGTGTAATAAGTGCTGGAATGGATTTGGACGCGTCTAGTAGTATAGGAAGGAGTACCAATATTTTGCTTGACTTGACCTGCCAAAGTCTTTGCTTATTAATGTATTCTTTTTCATCCTTACCATAAACTACTCCTAGCATGGCAGTAATTTATATATTGCATTTGTGTCGGTCGATTTTGTGTGAAGCCATGAGGTCGAGACCGAGTAGTAGTTCATCACATACTAGTATTTTGCTTATTAATGGATTGGGCTGGCTCATGTTTGATTTTTTGCTTTGTGGTTGGGCGGTTTCGACTTTTCTGATGTCATGTTATGGATATTGCTTCTATAGGAGTGTAAGTGCTCGGTTCGGGTTGTATCAAGTGCCCTTCTATAGGATGTTGTATAGGTGTTGTTCATGTGAGAGACAAAGCTACAAGCTCATGTTTATTTAGTGTGCTTTGTTGTGAGAAATCATCAAGATTTAGGATTACTGATAAGAAGGGGGTAGTTTATTTAGTGTGCTTTGTTGTGATTAACAAAGATGAGATGAGATCAAAGTATTGTCATGTTTTGCCATATATTTGTTTGTTACATCTCTAGATTATTGAGCTACTAGTATTGTTTAACCTTGTGTTTAGTGCAAATTTCATGCTGATAGCGACGCTTCATCTGAAGAGTTGGGGACATTAGTTTACTAGATTGCTAGCTTTATGATTGTTGGACTGAACTTTATGTTTACTTTTTAGTTGTTATTTTTCTTGCCATGTGAACTCTAGCTATGAAAACTTTATATTTACTTTTTGGATCGTTAATCCTTTAATCATATTGATTTAGGGAAATGGCGCCACCACCACCACCACCATGTCGACGGTGCAAGTCAAGGTGCGCCAGCAGCCTTGCAACTGGCACACTGTTTGGCATCTACTTCGAGTCTAGTTTTCTTCATGCGGCGGTAATAAATTATATGAAACTAGTAACTAGTATTTTGTTTTTAGTGTTATTGGCATTAATGCATCGTGTATATATCATTTTGCTTTTTGTACACAGATTGTCCCATGCAATGTGAGGTCAAAATTCAACAATCTGACTGGAGACTCTATGACCTTTGAGGCTCCTGGGGGCCCCTACACTATGGAGATCGAGAAAGGACGAAAGATGACGCGGGTGGGAGGATATGGATGGGTCCGTTTCATCGACAACATGCGTATCACCGATGGTGAGTTGATCAGCTTCTCCTTCAGAGATGAAAGACCCAAACTGGCCGTGATTTATATCAACAAAGCAGAAGATTACGAGGATGATGACGACCCACTCGGTGATGCCATCGTAGCTCAAAGAATGAAGTTGAGTGAGGAGGAGGTGTGCAACCTATGGGACATCATTCCGCCACGTGCTGACTTTGTCGGGGTGCCATTCATGACCCGCCTGACAAGTACCATGGTTGATCGGCATATGATGGTATGTTGCATTTACTGTAGTTTTTAGAGTAATTTGATGATATGCTTTATTGTTATACTTAGTGTAGAGTCCGATGATAAATATGCTTAGTGAATCTTATATGCTTTATTGTTATACTTAGTGTAGAGTCCGATCATATATATGCTTAGTGAATCTTATATGCTGAGTGAATCTTATATGCTTTATTGTTATACTTAGTGTAGAGTCCGATGATATATATACTTAGTGTAGAGTCCGATGATATATATGCTTAGTGTAGAGTCCGATGATATATATGCTTCGTGTAGAATGTGTGAGGCTACTTATTAATTGATATGTTTTTCTTATTTAGAAATTGCCAAAGAGCCTATCTGAGAGTTGTGGTATCAAGCCTGATGAAGAAGGCTCTGCTGGAATACGCCTTACCGCAAGGGGCTCCGTCACCACTTGTGTGTACGGCGTGGACACGGACGGTCGCACACACTTCAACTCGGTTGGGTGGAAGAGCTTCCTCGTCGGAAAGAATCTTCATGTTGGACAAGCAATCCTCATTACTATCAGGAACACCCACCGCCCAGGCTTGAGGATGATGGTCGTCATCGACATCATATAGAACTTCATATGCATGCGTGTGGCTGTTGAACCATATATATGCTAGTATGACTACCTAGTAGACTTATCAACTATGATCTATCCATGCATTGTTGACTACTATATGAGTTTGTGAGATTGTGTGGTTATATTAAATGTGGTACTGTCATTAATGTTTGTGAGATGGTTCTGTGAACTTAGTTTATTTGCACTGGACTTGTCTTGATTTCCATGAATATTGCACCTGACTGATTTTTTTATTTTTTATTCCTATTTGCCTAGTAGTAGCGTGGGGAGAAAAAAGGGCGCTACTACTACGTGATGATAGTAGTAGCGCTGGTGGAGGAAGCAGCGCTACTAATAAGTATTTTAGCTGCATCGCTTGTTCAGAAACGCGCTACTGTTAAATAATAGTTGTAGCGCCCTAGTAGTAGCGCGGGTGCCCGCGCTACTGGTATGTAAAAAACCAGCGCCACTACTAAGCTTTTCTCTAGTAGTGATTGACAGTGATGACCCCGCGCGGTCCTGGCATCTTGAGCTTGAGGTATGCATAATGTGGTACCACATTGAATCTAGAGAATGCGGTTCGTCCGAGCAGTGCGTGGTAGCCACTACAGAAAGGGACGATGTCGAAGATTAGCTCTTCGCTCCTAAAGTTATCCGGGGATCCTAAGACCACTTCCAGTGTTATAGAGCCCATACAGCGGGCCTCTACTCCAGGAATAACACCTTTAAAGGTGGTTTTAGTGGGCTTGATCCTTGAAGGGTCAATGCCCATTTTGCACACTGTGTCCTGATAAAGCAGGTTCAGGCTGCTGCCGCCGTCCATAAGGACTCACGTGAGGTGGAATCCGTCGATGATTGGGTCTAAGACCAATGCGGCTGAGCCGCCATGACGGATGCTAGTAGGATGATCCCTACGATCAAAGGTGATCGGACAAGCTGACCATGGGTTGAATTTGGGGCAACTGGCTCCATCGCATAGACGTCCCGTAGTGCTCGCTTCCGTTCCCGCTTGGGGATGTGAGTGGCGTAGATCATATTGACCGTTTTCACCGGGGGGGGGGGGATTTCTTTTATCCCCCCGTATTCGGACGCCGGGGCTCTTCGTCATCGTCGCTGTGCAGCCCCTTGTCCTTGTTTTCGGCGTTTATCTTACCGGCCTGTTTGAACACCCAGCAGTCTCTATTGGTGTGGTTGGCTGGCTTGTCCGGGGTGCCATGAATTTGGCATGAGCGCTCCAGTATGCGGTCCAGGCTGGACGGTCCCTGATTATTTCTTTTGAACGGCTTTTTCCGCTGACCGGACTTAGATCCGCTGAATCCGGCGTTGACCGCCATGTCTTCGGTGTTGTCACCATTGTTCCTTCTCTTATGCTTGTTACGCCGTGGCTTGCCATTAGCATCGTGGCTGTCCGAAGTGCCGGGATGTGGCGTGGTGCCGCTGCGAGCCAACCAGCTATCCTCACCCGCACAAAAGCGGGTCATTAGGGTTGTGAGAGCTGCCATAGACTTGGGTTTTTCCTGGCCGAGGTGTCATCATGGATATTATGCTTGAAGCCGCCAGGGCTTCGGCGTCCGGACAGTCGACTATTTGGTTCTTTTTAGTAAGGAACCGAGTCCAGAATTTCTGGGCTGACTCTCCGGGCTATTGAGTAATGTGGCTCAGGTCATCGGCGTCTGGTGGTCGCACATATGTGCCCTGAAAGTTATCAAGGAATGCGTCTTCCAGGTTTTCCCAACTGCCAATGGAATTTGCTGGCAGGCTGTTTAACCAGTGCCGGGCTGGTCCTTTGAGCTTAAGGGGAAGATACTTGATGGCATGTAGATCATCTCCGCAGGCCATGTGAATGTGGAGAAGGAAATCCTCGATCCATACTGTAGGGTCTGTTGTGCCATCGTATGATTCGATGTTTACGGGTTTGAACCCTTCTGGGAATTCATGATCCATTACTTCGTCAGTGAAGCAGAGGGGGTGTGCAGCGCCTCTGTGCCGGGCTATGCGGCTACCCAGCTCGAATTGCTCTGGGTTGCTGTGTTCTGCCCGACCGGACCTGTTGATGATGTATCCGGCGCCACGATCATCGTCGCGCGCTGGGGCACGCCCCCGCGATCCGTAGATCGACCTTGGCTGTCCTGCTTTGTTTTCCAGAATATCTTGCAGGTCTTTCTTGTTGCCCTGGGCTGTAGTATATTGGCGTGGGGGTGCGGGCTGGTATCCGGGATGATATCCCAGTTTATCCCGGCCATGGGGTGGCCAGTCAGCTGTTCGGAGTTCGAGTCCATATTCCTCGGCTGCCAGGACTTCAGTCCATCTATCTGTGAGCAGATCAGCTTGGAGTTGCTGCTGCTTCTTCTTCAGCCTCCTCGCAGTGGCTATAAGCCTACGCTTGAAGCGCTCCTGCTCCACGGGATCCTCAGGCACGCCGAATTCATCGTCGCCGAGGCTAATCTCGTCTTCGGAGGGGGGCATGTAGTTGTCCTCCTCCGGGTATACGTCTTTCACCTGTTCTTCTGGGCTGACCTGCTCATCTTCCTGTTCGGCCTGCTCGAAGGCGGGCTGGTCAGGGTCATATTCTTCTTCGGCGCCATCCGGATTATTTTCGTCTCCAGGGCCGGTATTGCTGTGGCGGGGCTTGGAGCGGCGCCGACGACGCCCATGCTTTGTTTTTCTTCCCGAGGGGTTATCCTCCATTGCCTCATCGCCATTTTTTTCCTTCGGAGTGTCCACCATATATATATCGTATGAGGAGGTGGCCGACCACCGCCCGGTGAGCAGTGGCTCCTGTAACTCTCCTACATCGTCGTCCATACCGTCGATGTCTTCGGAGTCGAAGTCAAGCACATCGGTTAGATCATCGATCGTGGCGATGAAGTGGGTGGTGGGTGGGCAACGAATTCCATCGTTGTCTGCTTCCAACTCAAGCCGGACACAGTTCGGCCCGGAGTCTCCTGACAAAGAGAGAGACTTCAATAAGTTCAGCATGTCGCCAAAGGGTGAGTGCTGAAAGACGTCCACCGCGGTGAACTCCATCACCGGGCCCAACCAGGCTCGGCGGGTTCGGGGAAGCGCGGACTGGAACCTACAACCGGATACGAATCCGGGGGTCCGGAGTCACAGGCTCTCTCAAAAGCCAGGCCCGTGTTCGGCTCCATCGCCGATGAGTGTACGACCTCCGGGGCGGGGTCCAGCCCTCCGTCCTTAGGCAACGCAACCTGCCCCGGACTTAGATCCGACGCTTCTGCTGGGATGATGTCCCGAGTATCATCTGACAGCAGGTCTAAGCCGTGCTCCTCGTAACTGTTCGGCGCTCCTGGTGCTGGCCCGAATCCGTCGAAGATCAGGTCTCCACGAATATCTGTCGTGTAGTTCAGGTTTCCGAACCTAATTTGATGGCCAGGGGCGTAGCTGTCGATCTGCTCCAGATGGCCAAGCGAATTGGCCCGCAGTGCGAAGCCGCCAAACACGAAGATCTGTCCGGGGAGGAAAGCCTCACCCTGGAGTGCGTCGTTGATGATGATTGAAGGAGCCATCGAGCCTGATAGCGACGACACAGAGGAACTCTCAATGAAAGCACCAATGTCGGTGTCAAAACCGGCGGATCTCGGGTAGGGGGTCCCGATCTGTGTGTCAAGGCTGATGGTAACAGGAAGCGAGGGACATAGATGTTTACCCAGGTTCGGGCCCTCTCGATGGAGGTAAAACCCTACTTCCTGCTTGATTAATATTGATGATATGGGTAGTATAAGAGTAGATCTACCACGAGATCGTAGAGGCTAAACCCTAAGAGCTAGCCTATGATGGTATGATTGTAATTGTGATCGGCCTTCTAAGGACCAACCTCTCCGGTTTATATAGACACCGGAGAGGGATAGCGTTTACATGGAGTCAGTTACAAGGAAGGAAATATAATATCCGGATCGCCAAGCTTGCCTTCCACGCAAAGGAGAGTCCCATCCGGACACGGGCCGAAGTCTTGAGTCTTGCATCTTCATGCTTCAATAGTCCGGACGTTGTACACAGTCCGGCTGTCCAGATACCCCCTAATCCAGGACTCCCTCAGGGGGCATCCCATAGACACAACAATTGATCCCTTGGATCTCTTAGCCATATGCGGTGCCCCCTCCACGATAATCCACCTCGATAATATCATAGCGGTGCTTAGGCGAAGCCCTGCGTTGGTAGAACATCATCATCGTAACCATGCCGTCGTGCTAACGGAACTCTCCCTCAAAGCTCGGCTGGATCGGAGTTCGAGGGACGTCATCGAGTTGTACGTGTGCAGAACTCGGAGGTGCCGTGCGTTCGGTACTTGATCGGTCGGATTGTGAAGACGTACAACTACATCAACCGCGTTGTGCTAACGCTTACGCTTTCGGTCTACGAGGGTACATGGACACACTCTCCCCTCTCGTTGCTATGCATCACCATGATCTTGCGTGTGCATAGGAATTTTTTTGAAATTACTACGTTCCCCAACAGTGGCATCCGAGACAGGTTTATGCGTAGATGTTATATGCACGAGTAGAACACAAGTGAGTTGTGGGTGATACAAGTCATACTGCTTACCAGCATGTCATAGTTTGGTTCGGCGGTATTGTTGGATGAAGCGGCCCGGACCGACATTACGCGTACACCTACGCGAGACTGGTTCTACCGATGTGCTTTGCACACAGGTGGCTAGCGGGTGTCAGTTTCTCCAACTTTAGTTGAACCGAGTGTGGCTACGCCCGGTCCTTGAGAAGGTTAAAATAGCACTAACTTGACGAACTATCGTTGTGGTTTTTAAGAACGGTTCTTGCTCAGCCCATACCAGCCACGTAAAACTTGCAACAACAAAGTAGAGGACGTCTAACTTGTTTTTGCAGGGCATGTTGTGATGTGATATGGTCAAGATGTGATACTATATTTTATTGTATGAGATGATCATGTTTTGTAACCGAGTTATCAGCAACTGGCAGGAGCTATATGGTTGTCGCTTTATTGTATGCAATGCAATCGCCCTGTAATTGCTTTACTTTATCACTAAGCGGTAGCGATAGTCGTAGAAGCAATAGTTGGCGAGACGACAACGATGCTATGATGGAGATCAAGGTGTCGCGCCGGTGACGATGGTGATCATGACGGTGCTTCGGAGATGGAGATCACAAGCACAAGATGATGATGGCCATATCATATCACTTATATTGATTGCATGTGATGTTTATCTTTTATGCATCTTATCTTGCTTTGATTGGTGGTAGCATTATAAGATGATCTATCACTAAATTTCAAGATAAAAGTGTTCTCCCTGAGTATGCACCGTTGCCAAAGTTCGTCGTGCCCAGACACCACGTGATGATCGGGTGTGATAAGCTCTACGTCCATCTACAACGGGTGCAAGCTAGTTTTGCACATGCAGAATACTCAGGTTAAATTTGACGAGCCTAGCATATGCAGATATGGCCTCGAAACACTGAGATCGAAAGGTCGAGCGTGAATCATATAGTAGATATGATCAACATAGTGATGTTCACCATTGAAAACTACTCCATCTCACGTGATGATCGGACATGGTTTAGTTGATTTGGTTCACGTGATCACTTAGATGATTAGAGGGATGTCTATCTAAGTGGGAGTTCTTAAGTAATATGATTAATTGAACTTAAATTTATCATGAACTTAGTACCTGATAGTATTTTGCTTGTCTATGTTTGTTGTAGATAGATGGGCCGTGCTGTTGTTCCGTTAAATTTTAATGCGCTCCTTGAGAAACCAAAGTTGAAAGGTGATGGTAGCAATTACACGGACTGGGTCCATAACTTGAGGATTATCCTCATTGCTGCATAGAAGAGTTACGTCCTAGAAGCACCGCTAGGTGTACCACCTGCGCCAGCAACTCCAGACATTGTGAATGCCTGGCAGTCGCATGTTGATGACTACTCTATAGTTCAGTGTGCCATGCTTCACGGCTTAGAACCGGGACTTCAACGACGTTTTGAATGTCATGGAGCATATGAGATGTTCTAGGAGTTGAAGTTAATATTTCAAGCAAATGCCCGGATTGAGAGATATGAAGTCTCCAATAAATTCTACAGCTGCAAGATGGAGGAGAATAGTTCTGTCAGTGAACATATACTCAAAATGTCTGGGTATTGCAATCACTTGATTCAACTGGAAGTTAATCTTCCGGATGATAGTGTCATTGACAGAATTCTTCGATCACTGCCACCAAGCTACAAGAGCTTCATGATGAACTATAATATGCAAGGGATGAACAATACAATTCCCGAGCTCTTCGCAATGCTAAAGGCTTCGGAGGTAGAAATCAAGAAGGAGCATCAAGTGTTGATGGTCAACAAGACCACCAGTTTCAAGAAAAAGGGTAAAGGGAAGAAGAAGGGGAACTTCAAGAAGAACGGCAAACAAGTTGCTGCTCAAGAGAAGAAACCCAAGTCTGGACCTAAGCCTGAGACTGAGTGCTTCTACTGCAAGCAGACTGGTCATAGGAAGCAGAACTGCCCCAAGTATTTGGCGGATAAGAAGGATGTCAAGGTGAACAAAGGTATATGTGATATACATGTTATTGATGTGTACCTTACCAGAGCTCACAGTAGCACCTGGGTATTTGATACTGGTTCTATTGCTAATATTTGCAACTCGAAACAGGGACTACGGATTAAGCGGACACTAGCTAAGGACGAGGTGATGATGCGCGTGGGAAATGGTTCCAAAGTCGATGTGATGGTCGTCGGCACGCTACCTCTACATCTACCTTCGGGATTAGTTTTAGACCTAAATAATTGTTATTTGGTGCCAGCGTTGAGCATGAACATTATATCTGGATCTTGTTTGATGTGAGACGGTTATTCATTTAGATATGAGAATAATGGTTGTTCTATTTATATGAGTAATATGTTTTATGGTCATGCACCCTCAAAGAGTGGTCTATTTTTGACGAATCTCGATAGTAGTGATACACATATTCATAATGTTGAAGCCAAAAGATGTAGAGTTGATAATGATAGTGCAACTTATTTGTGGCACTGCCGTTTGGGTCATATTGGTGTAAAGCACATGAAGAAACTCCATATTGATGGACTTTTGGAATCACTTGATTATGAGTCACTTGGTACTTGCAAACCATGCCTCATGGGCAAGATGACTAAAACGCCGTTCTCCGGAACTATGGAGTGAGCAACTAATTTGTTGGAGATCATACATACTGATGTATGTGGTCCAATGAATGTTGAGGCTCGCGGCGGGTATCGTTATTTTCTCAACTTAATGAAACATAAGTCTGAAACATTTGAAAAGCTCATAGAATTTCATAGTGAAGTTGAAAATCATCATAACAAGAAAATAAAGTTTGTACGATCTGATCGTGGAGGAGAATATTTGAGTTACGAGTTTGGTCTACATTTGAAACAATGCGGAATAGTTTCGCAACTCACGCCACCCGGAACACCACAGCGTAATGGTGTGTCTGAACGTCGTAATCGTACTTTACTGGATATGGTGCAATCTATGATGTCTCTTACTGATTTACCGCTATCGTTTTGGGGTTATGCTTTAGAGACGGCTGCATTCACGTTAAATAGGGCACCATCAAAATCCATTGAGACGACACCTTATGAACTGTGGTTTGGCAAGAAACCAAAGTTGTCGTTTCTTAAAGTTTGGGGCTGTGATGCTTATGTGAAAAAGTTTCAACCTGATAAGCTCGAACCCAAATCGGAGAAATGTGTCTTCATAGGATACCCAAAGGAAACTGTTGGGTACATGAGGGAGTCGTGGATTAGGGGGTGTCCGGATAGCCGAACTATCACAGTTGGCCGGACTCCTGGACTATGAAGATACAAGATTGAAGACTTCGTCCCGTGTCCGGATGGGACTTTCCTTGGCGTGGAAGCCAAGCTTGGCGATACGGATATGTAGATCTCCTATCATTGTAACCGACTCTGTGTAACCTTAACCCTCTCCCGTGTCTATATAAACTGGAGGGTTTTAGTCCGTAGGACGAACAACAATCATATCATAGGCTAGCTTCTAGGGTTTAGCCTCTTTGATCTCGTGGTAGATCTACTCTTGTACTACCCATATCATCAATATTAATCAAGCAGGAGTAGGGTTTTACCTCCATCGAGAGGGCCCGAACCTGGGTAAAAACATCGTGTCCCTTGTCTCCTGTCACCATCCGCCTAGACGCACAGTTCGGGACCCCCTACCCGAGATCCGCCGGTTTTGACACCGACATTGGTGCTTTCATTGAGAGTTCCTCTGTGCCGTCATCTTTAGGTCCGATGGCTCCTTCGATCATCAACAACGACGCGGTCTAGGGTGAGACTTTTCTCCCTGGACAGATCTTCGTATTCGGCGGCTTTGCACTGCAGGCCAATTCACTTGGCCATCTGGAGCAGATCGAAAGCTACGCCCCTGGCCATCAGGTCAGATTTGGGAGTTTGAACTACACGACTGACATCCACGAAGACTTGATCTTCGACGGATTCGAGCCACAGCCAAGCGTGCTACACTGTCTCGATGGGTATGATCTAGCTCTGCCGCCGAACAGTGCCCTGGAGGCCGCACCAGCGTCCGCTTCGACCCTTAGCTCGAAGCCGACTTCGCCGATCGAGGACGAGTGGCTGGACACCGCCTCGGGGGCTATGACATCTATGGCGATTGAGCCAAACACCATCCCTGTCCTTTGCAAAGCCCATGACTCCGAGGTGCCGGACTCCTCTCCGGACTCCGAACCTCCCGCGCCCTTGCCAATCAAATCCGATTGGGCACCGGCTATGGAGTTCATTGCCGCGGACATCTTTCAGCACTCGCCCTTTGGCAACATCCTGAATTCACTAAAGTCTCTCTCTTTATTAGGAGAGCCCTGGCCGGACTATGGTCAGGAAGGTTGGGATGCGGACGACGAAGAAATTCAACGCCCACCCACCACCCACTTTGTAGGCACTGTCGATGACTTAACCGACATGCTCGACTTCGACTCCGAAGACATCGACGGTATGGACGACGATGCAGGAGAAAACCAAGAACCAGCGCCTACAGGGCACTGGACGGCCACCTCGTCATACGACATATACATGGTGGACATCCCAAAAGATGGGAATGGCAATGGAACAGTGGAGGATGACCTCTCCAAGAAACAGCCCAAGCGCCAGCGTCAGCGGCGCCGCTCTAAATCCCGCCCCAGCAAAAACGGTGATTCCGGCACGGGAGATAATAATACCCCGGACAGTGCCGAAGACAACCCCCTCCAGCAGGATTCAGCACAGGAGGAGGGAGAAGCCAACCCTCATGATAGAGCGGCAGACAGAGAGGTAGAGGACGATAATTATATGCCTCCCTCCGAAGATGAAGCAAGCCACGACGACGACAAATTTGTCATGCCCGAGGATCCCGTCGAACAAGAGCGTTTCAAGCGCAGGCTTATGGCCACGACAAACAGCCTCAAGAAAAAGCATCAACAGCTTAGAGCTGACCAAGACTTGCTAGCTGATAGATGGACCAAAGTCCTTGCAGCCGAAGAGTACAAACTCGATCGCCCCTCCAAGAGCTACCCAAAACGCAGGCTGCTACCCCAATTAGAGGAGGAAGCAACCAAACCTACATCACCAGCGCATGACGCGGCCGACCGGCCACCTCGTGGCCGCGACAGAGAGGCCTCTAGGCCCTCCACTAAAGCCGCACCCCATCGTCGCTCGAAAAGTACAAAGCCGCGGGGAAATGCGCCAGACTTGCGAGACATATTGGAGGACAAGGAAAGGCAAATAAGATCGATCTACGGACCGCGTGGGCGCCACACGACACGTGATGACAACCGTCACGCCGGATACAGCAATTCCGGCCGGGCCGAACACAGTAGACAAAGCTCATTTGAGCTGCGTCGTGATATAGCCCAATACAGAGGTGCCGCACACCCACTATGCTTCACAGACAAAGTAATGGATCGTCAAATCCCCGAGGGTTTCAAACCCGTAAACATTGAATCATACGATGGCACAACAGATCCTGCGGTTTGGATCGAGGACTATCTCCTTCACATCCACATGGCCCGCGGTGATGATCTACACGCCATCAAATACCTCCCACTCAAGCTTAAAGGACCAGCTCGGCATTGGTTCAACAGCTTGCCAGCAGAATCAATTGGTTGTTGGGAAGACCTGGAAGCCGCATTCCTTGATAACTTCCAGGGCACATATGTGCGACCACCAGACGCTGAAGACCTAAGCCACATAATACAGCAGCCAGATGAATCGGCCAGATAATTCTGGACACGGTTCTTAACCAATAAAAATCAAATCGTTGACTGTCCGGATGCAGAGGCCCTTGCAGCCTTCAAACATAACATCCGCGACGAGTGGCTTGCCCGGCACCTAGGATAGGAAAAGCCGAAATCCATGGCAGCCCTCACATCACTCATGACCCGCTTCTGTGCAGGAGAGGACAGCTGGCTAGCTCGCAGTAACAACCTAACCAAAAACCCTGGTAGTTCAGATAACAAGGACAGCAATGGCAGGTCGCGTCGCAACAAGCACAAGCGCTGCATTAACGGCGATAATGCTGAAGATACAGAAGTCAATGCCGGATTCAGAGGCTCTAAACCCGGTCAGTGGAAAAAGCCGTTCAAAGGAAATACTCAGGGCCCGTCCAATTTGGACCGAATACTCGATCGCTCGTGCCAGATACATGGCACCCCCGAAAAACCAGCCAACCACACCAACAGAGGTTGTTGGGTGTTCAAGCAGGCAGGAAAGTTAAATGCCAAAAACAACGACAAGGGGCTGCATGGCGATGACGAGGAGGATCCCCGGCCGCCGAACAATAGAGGACAGAAGGCCTTTCCCCCACAAGTGCAGACGGTGAACATGATATACGCAACCCACATACCCAAAAGGGAGCGGAAGCGTGCACTAAGGGACGTATACGCGATGGAGCCAGTCGCCCCAAAGTTCAACCCGTGGTCCTCCTGCCCGATCACTTTTGATCGAAGGGACCACCCCACTAGCATACGCCACGGCGGATTCGCCGCATTGGTTCTTGACCCAATCATTGACGGATTTCACCTCACTAGAGTCCTGATGGACAGCGGCAGCAGCCTGAACCTGCTTTACCAGGATACAGTGCGCAAAATGGGCATAGACCCCTCAAGGATTAAACCCACAAAAACGACCTTTAAAGGCGTCATACCAGGTGTAGAGGCCAACTGTACAGGCTCAATTACACTCGAAGTGGTCTTCGGATTCCCGGATAACTTGCGAAGCAAGGAATTAATCTTCGACATAGTCCCGTTCCGCAGCGGCTATCACGCACTGCTCGGACGAACCGCATTTGCAAAGTTCAATGCGGTGCCGCACTATGCATACCTCAAGCTCAAGATGCCAGGCCCTCGAGGAGTAATCACGGTCAATGGAAACACCGAACGCTCTCTCCGAACGGAGGATCATACGGCGGCCCTCGCGGCGGAAGTACAAAGCAGCCTCTTAAGGCAATTCTCGAGTCCGACTACTAAACGTCCGGACACCGTCAAGCGCGCCCGGAGTAACCTACAACAAGACCACCTGGCACGTTTCAAGCACGCCTAGCAATGCGGCCCCAACCCCAGCCCTCGTGAAATCGCGAGACCAGTACCACGCGTACATAACTACGCTCTGGAGATACCATGGGCATAGGGGGAGGGGCACGACCACGACATGCCCAGAGTGCGGCTCAACCGCACCAGGGGCTCCCAATTGTGTCATTCTTTTTTTTCTTATTCTCAGGACTCCGTTTTCCAGAAGCCCTGTCCGGCAGTAGAATCGCCGAACTCACGATGCAACAGCCAGGGAAGCAGAAAAGCTACGTCGAGTGTCCAGGTGGTCTCTATTACGAGCAGTATACCTGTTTTACATACCATCCCGTAGCCTACCCCTGGAGGGGGACATATTAAATAGTCCCATCCCTTGCTTATCGCACTATTTGTATCGTTCTGCTTTCATTGCAGTATCTTTTGAATAAACAATACATAGCTTCTGCTTATTATTGCATTCCTTTTTTCCCATAAATGTTCATCTATGACATGTTGCACCCATACAACTTGGTACGGTCTATACACCAGGGGCTTAAGTACCCCAAAACATGGTGTGATAAGTCCGAACACTTTCACAAGTGCGGCACCCCGAACTTATAGCATTATATGCATCGGCTCCAAATCATGTCTTGGGTCAATAGTTGGGTTTGCCCGGCTCCCATGTTTTGGTACCTTACGTTCCGTTATATCGGCTAAGGTAGCGCTGGGAGAACCACTGCGATTGTGCCCCGGTTGAGCTAGGTTGAGCACCTCAGTGGAGAAAGCTAAAACTGACCGTCATGATAGGGTGAGAGCCGGTCGCTGTTCGAGAGGTTTTTCGGGTCCCTAAAGACTCATTCCGCTTAGAGCGAGGAGTCGGCATTGTCCGGCCAAGGCGTGGATAGCGTCCCGAACTCGGTCTTCCGAATACCAGGGGCTTCACCGAAATTTAAAATTATAGAATTCTATGGCTAAGTGAGAGTGTTCAAGCATTATAGTCCGGTTGCCTCGTTCATCGTGTTGAACGCCTCCCTCGAAGGACCCAAGAATGGGAACAAGAGCGCTCAAGTTTATCCCGAACACCCCAGCACTCGTGGCATGGGGGCTGAAGCCAACGACTCGCCATCTCTCAAATTTGATAAACGGTCGCACAGAAGGTAATATTTTAAATTAACAAGCGTTGCTTTGCGCATATGAACAAAGTTTTCAGCGTACAGGATAACAAATGCGAGTCTACTAAAAAATTACATCTTTGGAGAATTCACCCGCTATAAGGCGGGCACCCTTCAGGACGCCCTCATAGTACATCTCGGGCTTGCGGTACTCCTTGCCCGGCGGTGGCGCGTCCGTCACAAGCTTCTCGGCGTCCATCTTGCCCCAGTGCACTTTAGCACCGGCAAGGGCCCGACGGGCGGTGGAGCGCTTGATGACTTCAATCCATGGACAGGCGTCCACCAGCCGCCGCACCAGACCGAAGTAGCTC
Organism: Triticum dicoccoides; assembly: GCF_002162155.2. NCBI lineage: Eukaryota > Viridiplantae > Streptophyta > Magnoliopsida > Poales > Poaceae > Triticum > Triticum dicoccoides. The sequence goes on from NC_041383.1 coordinate 706,531,201, forward strand.
GCAGGCATGGCTTCTTTAGGCCACAGCCAAACTATGAGGCCCTTCATGGCCTGTTCGGCCACCTTGTGAAGCTCGACCAGCTGCTTCAGCTGGTTGCTCAGGGGCACCGGATGTCCGGCCTCAGCATATTGAGACCAGAATATCTTTTCCTTCGAGCTCCCCTCCTCGGCTTGGTAGAACGCGGCAGAATCAGACACACTACGAGGCAGATCTGCGAACACTCCTGGAGAGCTCCGGATTCGGGTAAGTAACAGATAATTCACTTTTACATGCTTGCTTTGCATGAAGAATGCCTTACCCGCCGCTATCTTTTTTATCGCCTCAATCTCCTGGAGGGCCTTCTGGGCTTCGGCCTTAGCGGCTTTGGCACTCTCAAGAGCCAAGGCGAGCTCCTCGAGTCTTCGATTCATGCTCCAAACTCTCGTATTTTTCCACAAGAGCCTGGAGCTCTTGCCGCACCTCCGCCACCCGCGCCTCCTGCTTCTCTCGCTCGGTGCGCTTCGCGTCCGCACTGTTTTCAGCCTTGGACACCGCTTCCTTCAGGGTCGCCACCTCGTTCGTGGCCCCTGCAATACTCATGTTATTCCTGTCATTTTTTGCAACCAAATCCTTTCTATAAGGTATTACTTTAATAAGGTATTACTTACCTTCCTTGTCCTCGAGCTGCTTCTTGGCAAGGCCGAGCTCGTTCTTGGACCGCTCGAGGCTCTCCTTCAATGCACTGACCTCCACAGTCAGTGCGACAGAGGTCAGCAGCGCAGCCTGCATTCCCATATTGACATATTTATGTTAGACTCCTGCATATATCTTTTTAGATCCTCAGCTCGGCTTTTCTTTCCGAACACCGAACTAAGCATCAGGGGCTACTCTCTATGCGGTAATATTCTTACATATCTTAAAAACTTACCTCAAAGCCTGTTAGAAGGCTGGTACAGGCTTCAGTCAGCCCGCTCTTGGCGGACTGAACTTTCTGGATCACCGCACTCATGATAGTGCGGTGCTCCTCGTCGACGGAGGCGCCTTAAGCGCCTCCAGCAAGCTGTCCGGTGCCTCCGGTTGGACGGAGGCCACCGGCGTTGCAGTCTCACCCTTCTTACGAAGGGTCCACCTGCCGGACTTCGGAACCACTGTAGGTTCCGGTACGGAGTCCGGCACAGGGCCGGACTTAGAGCCCTCTGGGGTTTTGCCCCCTTTGCGCCCGGAGTCCGGGAGGTCGCCTTGCGGCGCCTCCAGGACCACCTCCTCCTGGTCGGGCCCCTTTTGGGACTCCACCGCGGCATCGTCTGCGTCACGAAGGGAGGAGGCGGTCGGGAGTGAAGTGCTATTCACATCCGACGAATCCAGGGAGCCGCTCGACGAAGCGGGGAGCTCGTCCTTGGGCGGGCTACATGGTTGTATTCGGCGTTAGAAGACACTATGCGACAAATGAAAAATGATGAATTATTCTGGTATCCGGACACTTACGATGTCGCCAGGGGCTTAGCCCTCGGTGGCCACTCCTCTTCGCCGTCGTCGGCGTTGGTGGAGTAGTCTGGAGGAAGGGTCTTTCCCTTCTTGGACCCTCCGGCCTCCCCAGTTGGGGAGGCCTTCCTTTTCTTCTCTCCCCCCGCTGGGGGAGAAGCCTCTTTTTTCTCCTCCTCATCTTCGCGGGAGGAGTCCGCCTCGGAGTCGTCGTATGATGAGTCCGATAACACCTGACGCCGGGAACTCTTTCGGGTTCCCATGGCCTTCTTCTTGGCCTTCTTATCCGGCACCACGTGAGGTGCCGGAACCAGCAGCCCCGTCAATCGGGCGTCCGTTGGGTCTTCTGGTAAGGGAGTCGGACAGTTAACCTGCCCGAACTCCTTCTGCCAGGCCTGTCAAAGGTAAGGGAGTTTAGATCCCGCATAGAGTCAAACTATGAAAAACAAGTGTCCTGTAAAGGGTAAAATAGCTTACCTCGCCGGCTTGACGCTGCGAGCTGAATCCGCGATCTTCGGTAGCGGATGCGGGAGCCTCGGCGCCCTTGAACAACACCTTCCAGGCATCTTTGTACGTAGTGTCGAAGAGCCTGCTCAAGGTTTGGTGCTGTGCCGAATCAAACTCCCACAAGTTGAAGGCCCGTTGTTGGCACAGGAGGATCCGGCGGATGAGCATGACCTGGACTACGTTGACGAGCTTGATCTTCTTGTTCACAAGGTTTTGGACGCAGGTTTGGAGTCCAGTCAGCTCTTCCAAATCACCCCATGTTAGGCCCTTCTCTTTCCAGGAGGTGAGCCGTGTGGGGATGCCAGATCGGAATTCGGGGGCCGCTGCCCATTCAGGGTCACGTGGCTCGGTGATGTAGAACCACCCCGATTGCCAGCCTTTGATGGTTTCCATGAAGGAGCCTTCGAGCCATATGACATTGGGCATCTTGCCCACCATGGCGCCTCCGCACTCCACCTGCTGGCCGCCCACTACCTTCGGCTTGACATTGAAGGTCTTCAGCCATAAGCCAAAGTGGGGCTTGATGCAGAGGAAGGCCTCGCACACAACGATAAACGCTGAGATGTTGAGGATGAAATTCGGGGCCAGATCGTGGAAATCCAGGCCGTAGTAGAACATGAGCCCCCGGACAAATGGGTGGAGTGGGAAGTCCAGTCCGCGGAGGAAATGGGGAAGCAACACCACCCTCTCATGGGGCCTCTGGGTTGGGACGAGCCGCCCCTCGTCTGGAAGCCGGTGCGCAATGTCGTTGTGCAGGTATCCGGCTTTCCTCAACCTTTTGATGTGCCCCTCCGTGAAGGAGGAGGCCATCCACTTGCCTCCCGCTCCAGACATGGCTGGGGAAGGTTGAGGCGAGATGTGCGGACTTGGGCGCTGGAGCTCGAGTATGCGGAAATGGATAAGCAAAGGAGGAAGAAGGCGTAGGTAAAAAGGTGGATCCTTATCCCCTTATATGGACAGACGAAACTATGCGTCCCCACCAGCCTGGTAAAACTCGCTTATCTCCCAAGCGCCGTAATCAATGGCGCGGTTAGGATACCCACGCCCGTATTGATGAGAATCCCGGAATAAGGGGGAACGATCTCCACTTTGATAAGACGTGCCAAGGAAACCGCCTCGCTAAACACGCTGAGGTGGGACAGTAAAAACGATTCCAATAAAGGCTTGGCCATGGTGTGACGTCACGCCGCAGAATACGTCAGTAGATTGAATTTGTGTAAAGATTATTCTCTCTACGGTGGTATGTGGAACTTATTTTGCAGAGCCGGACACTATCCTTGTGTTCAAAATCTTCTATGAAGTATTCGGAGGAGGAACCCGCCTTGCAATGCCGAAGACAATATGCGCGCCGGACTCATCATCATTGAAGCCTGGTTTAGGGGCTACTGAGGGAGTCCTGGATTAGGGGGTGTCCGGATAGCCGAACTATCACCGCTGGCCGGACTCCTGGACTATGAAGATACAAGATTGAAGATTTCGTCCCGTGTCCGGATGGGACTTTCCTTGGCATGGAAAGCAAGCTTGGCGATACGGATATGTAGATCTCCTACCATTGTAACCGACTCTGTGTAACCCTAACCCTCTCCGTTGTCTATATAAACCGGAGGGTTTTAGTCCATAGGACGAACAACAATCATACCATAGGCTAGCTTCTAGGGTTTAGCCTCTTTGATCTCGTGGTAGATCTACTCTTGTACTACCCATATCATCAATATTAATCAAGCAGGAGTAGGGTTTTACCTCCATCGAGAGGGCCCGAACCTGGGTAAAAACATCGTGTCCCTTGTCTCCTGTTACCATCCGCCTAGACGCACAGTTCGGGACCCCCTACACGAGATCCGCCAGTTTTGACACCAACAGTTCACCTTCTATCACAGATCCGAAGGCAAGACATTCGTTGCCAAGAATGGATCCTTTCTAGAGAAGGAGTTTGTCTCGAATGAAGTGAGTGGGAGGAAAGTAGAACTTGATGAGGTAACTGTACCTGCTCCCTTATTGGAAAATAGTTCATCACAGAAACCGGTTCCTGTGACGACTACACCAATTAGTGAGGAAGCTAATGATATTGATCATGAAACTTCAGATCAAGTTACTACCGAACCTTGTAGGTCAACCAGAGTAAGATCCGCACCAGAGTGGTACGGTAATCCTATTCTGGAGGTCATGTTACTTGACCATGGCGAACCTACGAACTATGAGGAAGCGATGATGAGCCCAGATTCCACAAAATGGCTTGAGGCCAACAAAGTATGGACTTTGGTTGACTTGCCCGATGATCGGCAAGCCATCGAGAATAAATGTATCTTCAAGAAGAAGACTGATGCTGATGGTAATGTTACTGTCTACAAAGCTTGACTTGTTGCAAAAGGTTTTCAAAAAGTTCAAGGGGTTGACTATGATGAGACTTTCTCACCCGTAGCGATGCTTAAGTCTGTCCGAATCATGTTAGCAATTGCCGCATTTTATGATTTTGAAATTTTGCTAATGGATGTCAAAACTGCATTCCTGAATGGATTTCTAGAAGAAGAGTTGTATATGATGCAACCAAAAGGTTTTTTCGATCCAAAGGGTGCTAACAAAGTGTGCAAGCTCCAGCTATCCATTTATGGACTGGTGCAAGCCTCTCGGAGTTGGAATAAACGCTTTGATAGTGTGATCAAAGCATATGGTTTTATACAGACTTTTGGAGAAGCCTGTATTTACAAGAAAGTGAGTGGGAGCTCTGTAGCATTTCTAATATTATATGTGGACGACATATTATTGATTGGAAATGATATAGAATTTCTGGATAGCATAAAAGGATACTTGAATAAAAGTTTTTCAATGAAAGACCTCGGTGAAGCTGCTTATATATTGGGCATCAAGATCTATAGAGATAGATCAAGACGCTTAATTGGACTTTCACAAAGTACATACCTTGATAAAGTTTTGAAAAAGTTCAAAATGGATCAAGCAAAGAAAGGGTTCTTGCCTGTAAAACAAGGTGTGAATTTGAGTCAGACTCAATGCCCGACCACTGCAGAAGATAGAGAGAAAATGAAATATGTTCCCTATGCTTCAGCCATAGGCTCTATCATGTATGCAATGCTGTGTACCAGACCTGATGTGTGACTTGCTATTAGTTTAGCAGGGAGGTACCAAAGTAATACAAGAGTGGATCACTGGACAGCGGTCAAGAACATCCTGAAATACCTGAAAAGGACTAAGGATATGTTTCTCATTTATGGAGTGACAAAGAGCTAGTCGTAAATGGGTACGTTGATGCAAGCTTTGACACTGATCCGGACGATTCTAAATCGCAAACCGGATACGTTTTTATATTGAACGGTGGAGCTGTCAGTTGGTGCAGTTCTAAACAAAGCGTCATGGCGGGATCTACATGTTAAGCGGAGTACATAGCTGCTTCGGAAGCAGCAAATGAAGGAGTCTGGATGAAGGAGTTCATATCCAATCTAGGTGTCATACCTAGTGCATCGGGTCCAATGAAAATCTTTTGTGACAATACTGGTGCAATTGCCTTGGCAAAGGAATCCAGATTTCACAAGAGAACCAAGCACATCAAGAGACGCTTCAATTCCACCCGGGACCAAGTCCAGGTGGGAGACATAGAGATTTGCAAGATACATACGGATCTGAATGTTGTAGACCCGTTAACTAAGCCTCTTCCACGAGAAAAACATGATCAACACCAAGGCTCCATGGGTGTTAGAATCATTACTGTGTAATCTAGATTATTGACTCTAGTGCAAGTGGGAGTCTGAAGGAAATATGCCCTAGAGACAATAATAAAGTTATTATTTATTTCCTCATATCATGATAAATGTTTATTATTCATGCTAGAACTGTATGACCCGGAAACATAATACATGTGTGAATACATAGACAAACATAGTGTCACTAGTATGCCTCTACTTGACTAGCTTGTGAATCAAAGATGGTTAAGTTTCCTAACCATAGACATGAGTTGTCATTTGATTGACGGGATCATATCATTAGGAGAATGATCTGATTGACTTGACCCATTCCGTTAGCTTAGCACTTGATCGTTTAGTATGTTGCTGTTGCTTTCTTCATGACTTATACATGTTCCTATGACTATGAGATTATGTAACTCCCATTTACCAGAGGAACACTTTGTGTGCTACCAAACGTCACAACGTAACTGGGTGATATAAAGGTGCTCTATAGGTGTCTCCGAAGGTACTTGTTGAGTTGACGCATTTCGAGATTAGGATTTGTCACTCCGATTGTCAAAGAGGTATCTCTGGGCCCTCTCGGTAATGCACATCACTATAAGCCTTGCAAGAAATGTAGCTAATGAGTTAGTTATGGGATGATGCATTACGTAACGAGTAAAGAGACTTGCCGGTAACGAGATTGAACTAGGTATTGAGATACTAACGATCGAATCTCGGGCAAGTAACATACCGATGACAAAGGGAACAACGTATGTTTTTATGCGGTTTGACCAATAAAGATCTTCATAGAATATGTAGGAACCAATATGAGCATCCAGGTTCCGCTATTGGTTATTGACCGGAGACGTGTCTCGGTCATGTCTACATAGTTCTTGAATCCGTAGGGTCTGCACGCTTAAAGTTTGATATTATGAGTTTATGTGTTTTGATGTACCGAAGGTAGTTCGGAGTCCCGGATGTGATCACGGACATGTCGAGGAGTCTCAAAATGGTCAAGACATAAAGATCGATATATTGGACAACTATATTTGGACACCGGAATGGTTCCGGGTGAGATTGGGACAATACCGGAGCTCCGGGAGGTTACCGGAACCCCCGGGGAGGTATATGGGCCTTAATGGGCCTTAGTGGAAAGGAGGGGAAAGGAGCAAGGGAGGGGGCGCCCCCCTCCAAGCCCAATCTGAATTGGGAGGGGGGCCAGCCCCCCTTTACTTCCTCCCTCCTTCCTCTTCCTTCCCTCTCCCTCTCCAAATAGGAAAAGGAGGAGTCCTACTCCCGGTGGGAGTAGGACTCCCCACTTTTGGGCGCGCCTCCTCCTCCTGGCCGGCCCCCTCCTCCACTCCTTTATATACGGGGAGGGGGGGCACCCCATAGACACAACAATTGGTCCCCTTGATCTCTTAGCCGTATGCGGTGCCACCCTCCACGATAATTCACCTCGATAATATTGTAGCGATGTTTAGGCGAAGCCTTGTGTTGGTAGAACATCATCATCGTCACCACACCGTCGTGCTGACGGAACTCTCCCTTAAATCTCGGCTGGATCGGAGTTCGAGGGATGTCATCGAGTTGAACGTGTGCAGAACTCGGAGGTGCCATGCGTTTGGTACTTGATCGGTCGGATCTGAAGACATACGACTACATCAACCGCGTTGTGCTAACGCTTCCGCTTTCGGTCTACGAGGGTACGTGGACACACTCTCCCCTCTCGTTTCTATGCATCACCATGATCTTGCATGTGCGTAGGATTTTTTTTTGAAATTACTACCTTCCCCAACACAACCACCATGCTGAAGAGGAACGGGGAGAAAGGATCACCCTGACGCACCCCACAGATGGTGGGGAAGTATGGGTCAATCTCATCGTTTATGTTAACCACGGTCCGACCCGAGGTGAACATTTGCATCATGCAGGTCACCGAATGGTCGTCGAAGCCCTTCCGGAGCAGGCATTCCCGAAGGAAGGTCCAGCTGACCATGTCATATGCCTTGTGGAAGTCTAGTTTCAGGAAGACCGCCTTGAGGTGTTTGGAGTGGACCTCATGGAGTGCTTCGTGAAACACTAGGACTCCTTCAAGGATATAGCGGCCCTAGATAAATGCCGACTGATCTGGGTGAGTGATCTAGTTAGCTATTGGGGCCACCCTATTGGCGTACCCCTTCGCAAGAAGGCGGAAAATGACATTGATCACCGTGATCGGGCGGAATTGACGGATATCCGATGCACCCGTAACTTTGGGGATGAGGGTGATTATCCCAAAGTTAAGCCTAGTGAGGTCGATGGATCCTACATAGAAGTGGAAGATTTATGTTTGCCTTCTTATGAAATTCGCATACAAACTATTGCCTTCCTCCTTGGATGTGCAACGGTTCTGAATATGGTTATTATTTTCTTTCAACACCCGAAGGATAGATTGGAAAGAGCTTTTGGCACAACGGTTCTGAATATGGTTATTATTTTCTTCAACACCCAAAGGATACCTTGGAAAGAAAATGTATGTTGCACAGTTCTAGTAAGTACTACCTCTGTCATAGTTTATTGGTCTCCTCTGTATTTTATGCCAAATTTTGACCAAAGATTTAACTGATAAAATGTTAATGCATGTCACAAAAAATTATATCGTTGGATTCGTATTTGAACATAATTTTCAATGATATAATTTATTGTGACATGCATTAACGTTTCGTTAGTTAAATCTATAGTCAAAATTTGACACAAAATACTATGAAGACCAGTAAACCAGGACGGAGGTAGTAATTTGCAGGTGCAATAAAGTCAAGGTATTGGATGCCAATTCTGGACACCGAGGAACTGGAGACTGCTTGAAATGCCAACGGCTCCAATATGATCTAGCGACCAAGCGAGCAATCTGGGTGTTAGATAATAACGAGAAATAAACGAGACAGAGAGACACGGATTTTTACGTGGAAACCCTTGCGGGAGAAAACCACGGACGCACGAAGGCGCAATCACTATGATGGAGGAGTATTACAAGCACGAGACGACAGACCGTCTGAAGTGCGACTACATGGGGTATATAAGAGGGCAATACATGAGAGTCCTTGGAGGACAAGTAAACGAGTTGTACTCGTACGCGTCGATGTCAACGCAAAAGGCCCACACCGTATGTACTACGTCTAGTCCAATACGGTACTAGAATTTAGATCATAATTTAACAATCTCCACCTTGATCCAAATTCCCTCCTATAGTCGAAGAAAGTGAATAACTCCATCCAAATCAGCATAAACACCTTGTGCGTCAAAGTCCATCGGACTAGTGAGAAATACCAACTAAGCCTGAGCAAAGCTCAAACTTATTGGTAGGAACTGGCTTTGTCATCATATCAGCAGGATTATCACGAGTACTTATCTTGCATACCTTCAAATCACCTTCAGCAACAACATCTCGAATATAGTGAAATCTAACATCAATGTGTTTTGTCCTCTCATGATACATTGGATTCTTTGTAAGATATATGGCACTTTGACTGTCAGAAAATATGATAGGGCAAGATGAATCTCCACAAAGCTCAGTGTACAAACCTCTCAACCAGATAGCTTCTTTGCATGCCTCAGAAATAGCCATATATTCGGCATCAGTAGTGGAACAAGCCACAATAGACTGCAAAGTTGCTCTCCAACTCACAGCACAACCACCAATGGTGAAAACATAACCTGTGAGTGATCTTCTCTTATCCAAATCACCAGCAAAATCAGAATCAACAAAACCAATAAGTCCATCTCCAGTTTTCCCAAACTGTAAATAAGCATTAGAAGTACCACGCAGGTATCTGAAAATCCACTGAACTGCTTTCCGATGCTCTTTTCCAGGATTAGCCATGTATCTACTGACAACACTCAATGCATATGATAAGTCAGGACGAGAACAAACCATGGCGTACATAAGTGAACCAACTGCACTCGAATAGGGAACTCTAGACATGTACTCAATATCTGCATCTGACTTAGGACATAAAGCTGATGACAATTTGAAGTGTGCAGCTAACGGTGTACTCACCGGCTTGGCATTATGCATATTAAAACGACGAAGAACTTTATCAATATATCCCTTCTGACTTAGATATACTTTTCCAGACGGTCTATCTCTGGATATTTCCATGCCAAGAATTTTCTTTGCTGCACCCAAATCCTTCATATCAAATTCATTACTCAATTGCTTCTTTAGTTCATTAATCTCCGACATACTCTTTGCAGCAATAAGCATATCATCAACATAAAGGAGCAAATAAATAGTTGAACCATTGACAGTTTTCAAATAAACACAACTATCATAATTAGACCTTTTGAAACCTTGAGAGAGCATAAAGGTGTCAAATCTCTTGTACCACTGTCTAGGGGATTGCTTCAATCCATAAAGAGATTTCTTTAACTTGCAGACAAGCTTTTCTTTTCCAGGAAGAACAAAACCTTCAGGTTGTTCCATATAAATATCCTCTTCTAATTCTCCATGTAAAAATGCAGTTTTAACATCCAATTGTTCAAGCTCAAGATTATGCATGGCAACAATACCGAGTAAAGTGCGAATAGAGCTATGCTTCACAACAGGAGAAAAGACTTCATTATATTCAATACCTGGAATCTGGCTATAACCTTTAGCAACTAACCTTGCTTTATATCTTGTCTCATCATTAGGAGAAACACCTTCTTTCCTCTTGAAAACCCACTTGCAACGAATAGGTTTCTTCTCTCTAGGCAATTTTACTAAATCCCAAGTGCCATTCTTTTCAAGTGATTCCATCTCATCATGCATAGAGGTCATCCACTTATTACTATCACCAGAAATAATAGCCTCGGAATATGAAGAAGGCTCAACATTACCTTCAATTTCTTCTGCAACAGATAAAGCAAAAGAAACAATATTGCACTCTTCAATTAACCTGTCAGGTTTATTAATACCCCGTCTAACTATGTCACGTGCAAGATTCCAACAGGGTGGAACAATAGGCTGATTTGGAGTGGGAGTGACATGATCATCATTAACAACGGGTTCATCATGTGCATCAACAATTTCATTACCAGATGTATCACCTGAATCAATAACATGCTCCACCTGAACAGTAGGCTGCTGAATAGTAGGCTGCTGTTCACTCTCAACGGGAACATTAGTAGATGAAACATCATGTAACATAGCAGATTCATTAAAGAAAACATTTCTGCTAATAACAACCTTCTGGGTTTCAGGATTCCACAATTTAAAACCTTTAACACCAGACTTATAACCAAGAAAGATGCACTTAACAGCCCTAGGCTCCAACTTCCCATTATCAACATGAGCATAAGCAGTGCAACCAAAAACTCTCAACTGTGAATAATCAGCAGGTAAACCAGACCATACCTCAATTGGAGTTTTCTTATTAAGAGCAATAGATGGTGAACGGTTAATGAGATAACAAGCAGTGGAAGCAGCCTCAGCCCAAAAACGCCTATGCAAACCTGCATTGGACAACATGCAACGGGCTCTGGAAATAATGGTCCTGTTCATATGCTCAGCAACACCGTTTTGTTGAGGAGTATCAGGAATGGTGTAGTGTCTGACAATGCCTTCATACTTGCAATAATTTTTAAATTGCTTAGAACAGAATTCCATACCATTATCAGTGCGAAGTATCTTTACCTTCCTTTCAGTTTGTCTCTCAATCATAATCTTCCACTCCTTAAATGCTGAGAATGCTTCATATTTATGCTTCAAGAAATAAGGCCAAACTTTTCTCGAATAATCATCAATAATAGTCAGCATATAACTTGCACCACCTAATGACTTCTTGCGAGATGGTCCCCATAAATCAGAATGCACATAATCAAGAATACCTTCAGTTGTATGGGTCGAAGTATTGAACTTCACCCTCTTGTGCTTGCCAAAGATACAGTGCTCACAAAATTTCAATTTACCAGGTTCATATCCATCAAGAAGACCTCTCTTGTTTAACTCTGCTAAACCAAGTTCACTCATATGTCCAAGATGCATATGCCAAAGGTTAGCAGCATCACAATCAGAATTCTTTGAAACAACTGGAGTAGCGTTACCTGAAACAGTAGAACCTCGAAGGTAATAAAGACCATTGGTCGAACTTAAGTCACCTTTCATCACAACAAGGGAACCTTTGGTGACCTTCAAAACACTATCTCCACCTGAATATTTGTACCCCTTTGCATCAAGGGCACTCATAGAAATAAGATTTCTCTTCATCTTCGGAATATACCGAACATCTGTCAAAGTTCTGATTATGCCATCGAACATCTTGATTCAAATAGAACCTATGCCTTCAATCTTGCATGGTGAATTATCAAAACCCAAAACGGAACCAGCAGAAGTAGTGGAATCAAAAGTATTAAACCAATCTCTATTTGGACACATATGAAAAGTGCATGCAGTGTCAAGTACCCACTCATCATTGGTCTCAGCACATCCAGCAATAACGACAAGAGCATCATCGGAACTATCATCACGAGCAACGTTAGCAGAATTTTCACCTTGTTTGTTACCTTTCCTCTTTTCCTTGTTCTGCAACTTGAAACACTCAGAGATGTCATGCCCATCTCTCTTGCAATACCTGCAATACTTCTTGTCTCTGGATTGCGACCGGCCCCTGTAGCCGTTTTTACTTTTGCCTCTGTTTCCATTGTTGGAGTTCTTCTCCTTTGTCCTGCCACGAACAGATAATCCCTCGGCTTGGGATGAACTTGAACCATCATGAGGCACCATTAATTTCATCTTCTCCTTAGAGTTCAAAGCTTCATAAACTTCATTAAGTGTGAGAGTATCACGACTGTATAATATGGTGTCTCTAAAATTGGTATAAGAACTTGGCAGTGAACAAAGTAACATTAAAGCAGTATCTTCCTCTTCATACTTAACCTCCATTGCAGCTAGATCGGATATAATCTCCTTAAATTCTGAAATATGATTCAAAACATTACCTCCCACGGGTAATCTGTGCAGGAATAATTTTTGCTTTAGATGCATCTTGCTGGTGAGATCTTTAGTCATGCAAATCCCTTCCAGCTTTAACCATAGAGCGGCGGCAGTTTTGTCGCTCAAAACTTCCTGCAAAATATTATTATGCAAATGGAGTTGAATTTGTGACAAAGCCTTACAATCAATTCTTTTCTCCTCATCAGTCCAGTCCTGAATTCGGTTCTTCCCAAAACTATCCAGTGCTTCATCATAGTCGGATTGTGCCAACAACGCCCGCATCTTGACTTGCCATAGGGTAAACCTTGTGTCACGGTCCAGTAGCGGAAGATCGTACTTCATGGATGCCATGAGTTGATAAAATCTGTGTACACAAAGTTGTACAAGCCGATAGAAAAATTCTGGACAGAATTAATAAGCGGAGCAACGAACTAAAAAAAATAGCACCTGGTAGCTCTTCGTGTAGATGTAGCAATCAGAGAAAACAAATCTGATTTACTAGTACTCAATAGTACTAGTCTTGACGTGAGCAAGTAGCAGCAGAGCTTCGGTAGATTTGACGCGAAGCAGGAGAAAACAAATCAATCTCTTCACATGGCTGCCTCCAACTCGTACTACTAGTACGATTGATCTTTGCGTCGGAAGATGTGACGCCGCTGTACCTCAATCGGCTGGTAAATCAGATAAACCTGCACGTACCGATTGGAACGCCTGTCAGACTCGGTGACGTGCGGCCGCAGAAACTCCAGTCGGATTCGACGGATCGGCCGGACGCGCGCGGCGGTCGTAACCCTAATCTCTCGTCTTAAATCTCGTATGTGTAACTTGGCTCTGTATACCACTTGTTAGATAATAACGAGAAATAAACGAGACAGAGAGACATGGATTTTTACGTGGAAACCCTTGCGGGAGAAAACCACGGACGCACGAAGGCGCAATCACTATGATGGAGGAGTATTACAAGCACGAGACGACAGACCGTCTGAAGTGCGACTACATGGGGTATATAAGAGGGCAATACATGAGAGTCCTTGGAGGACAAGTAAACGAGTTGTACTCATACGCGTCGACGTCAACGCAAAAGGCCCACACCGTATGTACTACGTCTAGTCCAATACGGTACTAGAATTTAGATCATAATTTAACACTGGGTTCCCGGTGGCCTGACGCCGCCGGTGAGGCCTGGATGCCGGTGCTCTCCGGGGCCAGGGTGCCGGCCCCTCTCTGCTCTTGGCCGGGCCCATCACGGATCTTGATAGGAAACAAATTCTAGGAGTTTTCCAGTGTGGAGTTGGAGGTCAAAGCTCCGGTCGAATCACCAGGTGGCTCGTGGGAGCTGCCGCAATATGTAGTGCGACATTCACGGTCGGGGACTTCGTCATGCATTCAGTGGAGATGCGTGGTGGTGCCCACCATGCTAGCCGTGCTTTTGCGCTAAGGGCGTGGATCTCGGTAGGTGGTGACGCGATGCTGGTCGCCGCCCAGGTGGGCGGCCCCTGCGGCTTCCATGGTGGCGATGCACAAGCCTTTGTCGGGGCATGGCGCAGCCTTCATCTCCAGGCAGGTGGAGATGCTCCTCCTAGAGCTAGCCGTTTTGGCGGTGCCGACCCCGCAGGTGGCGGTGGCGCCATGCGTGGTGTCGCTCCCAGCTCCTAAATAATCCTATGCCTACGAAAGGACTACGAAGGGCAACGTAAACCTTCCTTCGCTAATTCTTTGGCCCCCTCCCCCCGATTTTTAGTGGGGGTGGGCCCCGCCTCCTCCCTAAGACCAATCAAAATTTGCCAACTGCCTAATCACGTAACAATTACGTAAGCCTCTTCGTAGGTGTAGCATTGCCACCCGGCTCCTAGGGCTGGGGATGGGGTGCCCTCTATGCGCTTGGGGCCTGCTTCGGACAGTGCAAGCTTGGGCCTGGGTCACACGCCTGGGTTGAATTCTATTGGGCCCAGGGCATTTCCACCTTTAGTCCCACTAGTGCCTAGCTAGCATTCCTCCTGTTGAGGGCAAGCCCACTCCCCCCCAAGCCCAAGCTGCTGGCCTGCGGGTATATATGGCTGCCTCACGACTGTCGGGAGCCGTAACTAGGGTTTCCGACATCCAAAGCAGAGTGTAAGCGACTGGGTGGTGAGGCGCTTAGGGTAGTTCGAATCCCAGAATCCACCCCTCTCCTTCACTCTTTCGCCAAGGTTGTGCAGATGGGGTCCAGGGAGGACCGCCGGGGTGACAAGCGGTCGTTGGAGCCAGACTAGGAGTGGCACAGGGAGCACATATACGATCTCTACATTGGGCTCATGGGCACCAAGTTGGCTAGTGTACACACTAACTTATGGGAAGTTCTCAGTGTGTTTAGGAGAAGAATGAGGATCTCATGCACACTTTCCTTCCGGAAGAAATTGAGGTGGTTGTGCGTAACATGAAACAGGACATGGCGCTGGAGCTAGATGGCTGACTAGTTGCGTTCTTCTCCCCGTTTTGTGAACGTTCTCCGAGACCCCATGCTAGCGGTTTGCAATGAGTTTGTGTTAGGAACAGTAGACATCTCCAGACTAAACTTTGACATCCTCTCGCTTATCCCCAAGGTGCAGGGGCCCGATAACATTAGGCAGTTCCGACCCAGTTCGCTTATTAACGTCCCTTTCAAAATATGTGCTAAAGCATACGCCACTAGGGTCTCACCAGTTGCGCAACGAGTCATATATCATTGTCAATCTGCATTTACTAAAGGTCGTTACAATTTAGAGGGCCCTCTTGCGTTGCAGGAGATTGTCCACGAGATTAAAAGGCCGAAGCAAAAAGACAATCCTTCTTAAGCTTGACACAGAAAAAGCTTATGATCGTGTAAAGTGGGATATCCTATGGGAAATTCTACTCAAGAAAGGCTTTGACGCCGGCTGGATTCACAAGATCATGTAGTTCGTCTTGGGGGGAGGGGGACTGCGATTAATGTTAACGGGGAAGTTGGAAACTACTTCGAAAACTAGGGAGATTACGACAAGGTGATGCAATATCACCCATGATTTTTAACTTTGTAGTGGATGCCCTATCCAATATGTTGGATCGGGCACGTGCAGCGGGTCACATCAAGGGAGTGGTCAGTCACCTAATACCTGGGTGGGGGGTATCTCAGCTTCAATACATGGACGATACTATGCTCCTTTTTGAGCCCGATGTTGATAGCATCGCTTCATGAAGCTGATCCTTCTTAGCTTCGTGGTAATGTCCGGTGTGAAAGTTAATTTCCATAAGAGTGAGGTGATCGCTATGGGACTAGATCGGCGGGAGGGGTAAGGGTTGCCAACCTCCTCAATTGTAAAGTGGGGCCTCTCCCCCTTACTTAACTTGGCCTCCCAATCTCCAACAATAAACCTTGTATCTCGGATTGGGAGCCCCTTTGTGCTACGGTTAGAAAGAAGGTAGGCCCTTGCCATGGAAAATTCATGTCCTCAGGTGCTAGGTTAACTCTCACGAATTCTAGCTTATCGTCGCTTACGCTGTTCGCAATGGGGCTGCATCTTTTGGTCGATGGAGTTCTTGCTCAATTGGATACCCCTCCCTCCAAGTTGCTTAAATTGGATACCCCTACCTCCAAGTTCTTTTGGGAAGGAGCTGGAGTAAAACACAAATACCACTTGGTTAAATGGGTGGCCATTTGTCGTCCAAAAAAGTTTGGGGGCTTGGGCATAAGCAATTCTAAACTGATGAATGTAGCCCTTCTTACCAAGTGGATCTGGAAGCTCTCCCAAAATGCAACTAGTCTTTGGGAAAAGCTTCTCAAGGCCAAATATTTTCCTAATGGCTCCTTCTTTGAATCCACGGCTTGGGGTTCACCGTTGTAGAACGCGTTACAAAAAAATTAAACCTACCTTTGCTTTAGGTGCGCGTTTCACCCTGGCCAACGGAAGGTCCTCATGCTTTTTCCTGGACTTTTGGTGCGAGGATGTGACCCTTTGGCAGGAATTCCGTACAATTTATTGGCTTGCGGTATGACACAACGTGTCAGTGGACGAGGCTTGTTCTTCCGGCCGGCCGAATATAGCCTTTAGCCACTCTCTTTCATCTATAGAAAGGACTTGTTAGGAGGGCCTGAATCCTCGCTTGGGAGCCATCATTCTCACTTCCTTCCCTGACTCGGTCCCCAAGCACTTGACGGCCTCGGGATAGTTTTCGGTTAAATCCATGTACGAGAAACTTTCTTTTTCTCCGTCGATGTCTCTCATCAGACACCTTTGGAAAGCCATGATCCCTCTAAAAGTGAAAATCTTTTTATGGCATTGTTTCGCAATCGCCTCCCCACTTTCGTTAACATTTCCATTCGGCAGGGCCCCTCAGATGGGAAATGCAAGATCTTCTCAGTAGACGAGGACTCAAACCATACGTTCTTCCGCTGCCCCATTGCAATCTTTGCTTGGAGTGCAGTTCTGGAAGCATCCGGGCTGGACTGGGATCCTCAGTCCACCTCAGACCTAGTCCTCCACCTTAACTCCCTGCATGGCGGGTCTAAATGAGTCACGTGGATGTGTTCTGGGGCGCTGTTTTGGTCGCTGTGGAAGAGTCACAATAAGTTTACTATTGAGGCCGTTTTCCCTTCGCACCTGGTTAACTGCCTTTTCAAAACTAATCTTTGTATTGAGCAGTGCAGGCCACTAGGGAAGGAAAGGGGCTCTAGTCATGTGTTGATGGTGACCAACAAGCTTCAAGAAGTTTATCTAAGGGTGAGGTCGCCCAACGGGGCTTAGGGTAGCTATGTTATTTTGGGTTCAGTTTTTTCGAGCATGCGTGCTCTGCGAGGGTGGATCCTTCAGGTTGTTATGTTTCGTTCAGACTTTTCCTACTTCAGACTTTGGCTCTATTGTATTGGATGCTGCCTTGTGGGCTTTATTAATTTAAAGTCGAGCGCTCCTTGCATCTCCGTTCTAAAAAAGTAAATAATTTACACAGATACAAACCATGAATTGATTCATTTTTTCTCAATTTTTTTGCATCAAGTGCAGGTTATGGGTCAAGGATCTGATGTATATTTGCACATTATTTCCATGCTATAAGTCATATGCACTGTTGTTGGGAAGATGAAAGCAAGATTCAGATGACACCAAAAATGGCACAAAATAGATTTTTATCTTTTTTCTGGTTTCGTTTACTATATGGTCGTAGTCCCTACAGCATTTGTGTGTGAGAAAAGACCATGTACGCTTGTTTTATCACCTACATGTTTGTGTTTTTTCTGTTAGTTGTTTGTAACAACCTGATTTTTGGCCCTTTCTTTTTCTTTTGATTTCTGAGGTTTTTGCCTGAGTTTTCTTTTTCCGTGGCTATGTGGTCTGGAAACTGAAGAAGATGGCCTCTTCTTTCTTTCCAGAGTGGCTTGTTATCACCCAAATCCTTCCCTAGACCTTTCCATTTCCACCTTGGACCAAATCCCAATATTCTTTTTATTGGGAATATTCCTTTTCTATTAAAGGAATAACTCAGTTTGCCCTAGGTTGTGAAGCAACCCATATTTCTCTCACTCCTAAAATTCCCAAATAATTCTCATAAATTGTTTGGGTCATATATTGATCAAATATGGCAAAACGTTTCATTGCCATGATAAAAAACAATCCTCCAAAAATTCTTTTCCTATTCTGCCCTAAATGGCACTTTGTGAAGCAAGTGCTATTTATCTTTGCCCAATTGACTTCCAATTTCTTGGAGCCCTTTTCCTATCCATATCATTACCTTGTGCGAAAGTTCAACCTCATTTGCATAGTAATTATTTTTCTATGATTTTACAAAGTTTCTACCCAGAATGAAACTTTGTGAAGGAAGTATATTCTAGGCATGTCCAAATGAGATAAACTTTTTTCAAATCATTTATTTGGTGAAATAATCACTCTCCACCTAATATGAGCTCGTGTAACCTTTCTATGTGAGCACAACTCCAAATCTTAATTTCTGGTTAGATTTTTAGTTTGTGAAGAAACTATATTTTATATTGCTTCATTTAAGCTGCCAATTTACCAGGACATTCTATTATCCATATAAATTCCCTCCACCAAGTTGTGGCTCAATCCATTTAGCCATTTGCACTATGGAATTTTTTCAAGATTCTGTCCAGAGAGAAGCTATGTGAAGCAAGTGCTATTTTGGTTCATCCAAATGGCATGAAACTCCTTGGGCATCTTAATATCTTCAAATAATTGGGACATAACCATTTTCAGCTCAATTGATGCAACTATGCGAGTGCATCATCCAAATCTTCATTTCTGACCAGTGGGTCACTTTCTACTGCAACCCCCTTCTAGACTACTCCATTTGGGCTGACACTTGGTCATCACGGTGTTCTTTGCGTGTGGTCAGGCCATGCCAAAGCTCAGCCCCTGCCTCCTCCTATGCTTGCCTCCCCGCAGCACAAACACCTTGCTGCCAACACCTTTTGGCTCCTCCTGCAAATCTCTTCTTTGCCCATGAACCGACTTAGTGCTTCTTTTAGGCTCAGTGTATCATGGTCATTCTACTAGACACGGTTGGCCTGGCCAAAACTCTTATTTTGCACCAGTGTACGTGGTGATCACGCTTGCATCATGCTAAACTCGTGCTCTGGCGTGTTGTTCCCCCTGTTCCCGTCGCCTTCCTCCGCGTCTCAATGTCCCATCCTGTCTAGGAGCAAGCCTATGCTCGACTCAGTCACCCCGTGTTGCTGCCCCACCCCGAATCACTGCCGTGTGGTCGCCGTCGTCGCGCCCGTGCCATGCCCAGGCACTGGCCTCCATTAATGCTTGGTCGGGAGCTCGCCCATTGATACATCTCCGTTGTATCTATAATTTTTGATTGTTCCTTGCCAATATTATTCAACTTTCATATACTTTTGAGAACTTTTTATACTATTTTCGGGACTAACATATTGATCCAGTGCCCAGTGCCAGTTCCTGTTTGTTGCATGTTTTATGTTTCGCAGAAACCCAATATCAAACGGAGTCCAAACGGGACAAAAATGGACAGAGAATTATTCTGGAATATTTGTGATTTTTGGGAGGAAAAATCAATGCAAGACGGTGCCCGAGGGAGCCACGAGGCAAGGGGGCGCCCCCAGGGGGCAGGCACACCCTGGTCCCTCATGGGCACCCTGTAAGGCGGTTTACACTCTTAATTTGCCACAAGAAAGCTAATTTTAGGAGAAAAATCTGGGCGAAAGTTTCAACCCAATCGGAATTACGGATCTCCGGATATAAAAGAAACGGTGAAAGGGCAGAATCTGAGAACGCGGAAACAGAGAGAGACAGAAAGATAGATCCAATCTCGGAGGGGCTCTCGCCCCTCCAACGCCATGGGAGCCAAGGACCGCAGGGGAAACCCTTCTCCCATCTAGGGAGGAGGTCAAGGAAGAAGAAGAAGAAGGGGGGCTCTCTCCCCCTTACTTCCGGTGGCGCTGGAGCGCTGCCAGGGGCCATCATCGTCACCGCGATCTACACCAACACCTCCGCCATCTCCACCAACATCTCCATCACCTTCCCCCATCTATATTCAGAGGTCCACTCTCCCTCAACCCACTGTACCCTCTACTTGAACATGGTGGTTTATGCTTCATATTATTATCCAATGATGTGTTGCCATCCTATGATGTCTGAGTAGATTTTCGTTGTCCTATCGGTGATTGATGAATTGCTATGATTGGTTTGAGTTGCATGTTTTATTATTGGTGTTGTCCTATTGTGCCTTCCGTGTCGCGCAAGCGTGAGGGATTCCCGCTGTAGGGTTTGCAATATGTTCATGATTTTCTTATGGTGGGTGGCGTGAGTGACAGAAGCATAGACCCGAGTAAGTAGGTTGTTTGCGTATGGGAAAAAGGGGACATGATACTTTAATGCTATCGTTGGGTTTTACCTTAATGATCTTTAGTAGTTGCGGATGCTTGCTAGAGTTCCAATCATAAGTGCATATGATCCAAGAAGAGAAAGTATGTTAGCTTATGCCTCTCCCTCAAATAGAATTGCAACAGTGATTACCGGTCTAGTAAAGTAGTCAATTGCTTAGGGACAATTTCACAACTCCTACCACCACTTTTCCAAACTCGCTATATTTACTTTATTGCTTCTTTATCTAAACAGCCCCTACTTTTTATTTATGTGTTCTTTATTATCTTGCAAACCTATCCAACAACACCTACAAAGTACTTCTAGTTTCATACTTGTTCTAAGTAAAGCGGACACTAAGCGTGCGTAGAGTCGTATCAGTGGCAGATATGACTTGAGAGAATATTTGTTCTACATTTAGCTCCTCGTTGGGTTCGACACTCTTACTTATTGAAAGAGGCTACATTGATCCCATATACTTGCGGGTTATCAAGACCTTTTTCTGGCGCCGTTGCTGGGGAGTCATAGCGTGGGGTGAATATTCTCTTGTGTGCTTGTTTGCTTTATCACTAAGTAATATTTATTTGCTGTTCTATGTTGTTCTCTATCTTTAGTTATGGATAAGGAACACGAAATACCAAAAAAAATTAGGTGTATTTGCTACTCATAGAGACGGGGAACCTCCTAAAACCCTCGATGCTTGTTATGTGAAACAAATTATGTACTACTTTGATAATCCTGGGAAAACCCCATTCAATTATGTTATGGGAGACACGTTGGATCAACGTGAATACTTTAGGGATTATTGCTTGACTCAAAAAGGGAAACTATTATGGGATCAAATTTATATGTTGTATTGGTATGCTAGGCAACTATGCTTAAGATATGATTATACTTGTTGCTCTAGGATGGAGGCTCCACACCTTCCCTTTTCATGCGAATTTAATGATGATAAAACCTCGGCTTCTTATGCTAATGGTATCTATGATTACTATGATGTGGAACAAATAGAAGAATTTGTTGCTTTTATGGGTGCTTATGAGATTAAATCTATGTTTAAAGAGTTTGACGATTTTGATGATTCAGTTTTTAGACCTGAAAATCTTGCTATACTTAGATATTGCTATGAAAATTATGAATTCAATTCCAATATTGATGCAATTATGGAGAAAGTCTCCGCTGTCCAAGAAGAGACTAATATTTTGCAGGAGTCTATGGAAGAAGAAATTGATGAAACTGTGAGCTCATTGGATGAAAAAGATGATGAGGAGAGCGAAGAACAAAAGGAGGAAGAGAGGATTGATCACCCGTGCCCACCTTCTAATGAGAGTAACTCTTCAACTCATACATTGTTTAATTCCCCTTCGTGCTTACTGAAGGATGATTGCTATGATCCCGTTGATTCTCTTGAAATATCACTTTTTGATGATGCTTGCTATGCTTGTGGCCAAGATGCCAATATGAATTATGCTTATGGAGATGAACTTGCTATAGTTCCTTATGTTAAACTTGAAATTGTTGCTATTGCACCCACACATGATAATCCTATTATCTTTTTGAATTCTCCCGACTACACTATATCGGAGAAGTTTGTGCTTATTAAGGATTATATTGATGGGTTGCCTTTTACCGCTACACATGATGATTTTGATAGATATAATATGCATGTGCTTTCTGCTCCTACTTGCAATTATTATGAGAGAGGAACTATATCTCCACCTCTCTATGTTTCCAATATGATAGAATTGCAAGAAACTGCTTATATTATGCATTGGCCTTTACTTGGTGTGCATGAATTGTTCTTTTATGACATGCCGATGCATATGAAGAGAGTTAGACTTCGTTGTTGCATGATATATGTTACTTTGTGCTCACTACTAAATTACAAATCATTGTTAATTAAAATTGGCTTTGATATACCTTGGGATCCGGGTGCATTCATTACTCGAGAACTATATGCCTAGCTTAATGGCTTTAAAGAAAGCGCTGCCAGGGAGACAACCCGGAAGTTTTAGAGTCATTTATTTCTGTTGAGTGCTTTCATATAGTTTAAAAACAAAAAAATAAAGAGGGGAACCCACAACTTTTCAAAAAGAAAAGTGAAAGTGAGAGAGACAAGCATTGTTGAAGTGGGAGAGCTCATTGAACTTTGTTCATGCTCACGGAAACTTTGTGAATCTTAATTATAGAAACTTTTCATCAAAAATAATTATCCCCTTGTACAATTCCATTGTGTTATAAAAATAATGTGCTAAGGTTTGCCTTCAGGATGTTTACAATGCTTGTTGGTTTGTACGATGCAGGACAGAAACTTTGGCTGTAGTGCGCGATTTCACATTTTTAACTGGAACATCAAACGGTTCTGATTCTTTTTGCACTGTCTTGCTGCACAAATTGTTTATTTTTACTAATTTTGGTAGAAGTTTTGGGGTACTATAAGTATGGTGAATGTTCAGATTACTATAGACTTTTCTGTTTTTGATGCATAGTTTGCTTGTTTTGATGAAACTATCAATTTATATCAGTGGATTAAGCCATGGAAAAGTTATATTACAGTAGACACAATGCAAAAATAAAATATGAATTGGTTTGCGATAGTACTTAGAGTAGTTATTTGCTTTATTATACTAACGGATCTTACCGAGTTTTCTGTTGAAGTTTTGTGTGGATGAAGTGTTTGATCGAGGAGGTCTCGATATGAGAAGAAGAATGAGAGGCAAGAGCTCAAGCTTGGGGATACCCAAGGCACCCCAAGTAAATATTAAAGGATACTAAAGTGTCTAAGCTTGGGGATGCCCCGGAAGGCATCCCCTCTTTCTTCAACAAGTATCGGTATGTTTTCGGATTCGTTTTGTTCATGCGATATGTGCAAGTCTTGGAGCATCTTTTGCATTTAGTTTTCACTTTTATTTTATGCACCATGATGGTATGAGATAGTCCTTGGTTGATTTATAGAATACTCATTGCACTTCACTTAAATCTTTTGAGTATGGCTTTATAGAATTCTTCATGTGCTTCACTTATATCATTTGAAGTTTGGATTGCCTGTTTCTCTTCACATAGGAAACCGCCATTTGTAGAATGCTCTTTTGCTTCACTTATATTTGTTAGAGCGTGGGCATATCTTTTGTAGAAAGAATTAAAATCTCTTGCTTCACTTATATCTATTTAGAGAGATGACAGGAATTGGTCATTCACATGGTTAGTCATAAACTCCTACATAAACTTGTAGATCACTGAATATGATATGTTTGATTCCTTGCAATAGTTTTGCGATAAAGAGATGATAATATGTGGGAGGTTCTAGTAGATGGTTATGTTTAGTAAGGATATTGGTGTTAAGGTTTGTGATTCCCGTAGCATGCACGTATGGTAAAAGTTGTGTGATTTTTTTTTGCATGGGGTGCTCTTTTAATTGTCTTCCTTATGTGTGGAGGTCGAGATCACGCGATGGTTAACTCCTACCAACCCTTCCCCTAGGAGCATGCATAGTAGTACTTTGCTTCGAGGGCAAGTAGACTTCTGCAATAAGTATATGAGTTCTTTATGACTAATGTGAGTCCGTGGATTATATGCAGTCTTACCTTTCCGCAATTTGCTAGGCTCTACGGTACTGTGCATTGCCTTTCTCACCTCGAGAGTTGGTGCAAACTTCGCCGGTGCATCCAAACCCCGTGATACAATACGCTCTGTCACACATAAGCCTCCTTATATCTTCCTCAAAACAGCCACCATACCTACCTATCATGGCATTTCCATAGCCATTCTGAGATATATTGCCATGCAGCTTCCATCATCATCATATTCATGACTTGAGCATTCATTGTCATATTTCTTTGCATGATCGTATGATAGCTAGCATGATGTTTTCATGCCTGTCCATTTTTTGATGTCATTGCTACGCTAGATCATTGCACATCCCGATACACCACCGGAGGCATCCATATAGAGTAATATCTTTGTTCGAGATATCGAGTTGTAATATTGAGTTGTCAGTAAATAAAAGTGTGATGATCATCATTATTAGAGCATTGCCCCAGTGAGGAAAGGATGAAGGAGACTATGATTCCCCCACAAGTTGGGATGAGACTCCGGACTTTATGAAAATTAAAAGTGGCCAAAGAAGCCCAAATAAAATAAAGAGGCCAAAGAAGCCCACAAAAAAAAGAGAAAATAAAAAAAATGAGAGAAAAAGAGAGAAGGGGCAATGCTGCTATCCTTTTACCGCACTTGTCCTTCAGAGTAGGACCATGTTCTTCATATAGAAAGTCTCTTGAGTTATCACTTTCATATACTAGTGGGAATTTTCATTATAGAACTTGACTTGTATATTCTGATGATGGGCTTCCTCAAACGCCCGTGGTCTTCATGAGCAAGCAAGTTGGATGCACACCCACTTAGTTTCCAGTTTGAGCTTTCACACACTTATAGCTCTTAGTGCATCCGTTGCATGGCAATCCCTACTCCTCGCATTGACATCAGTTGATGGGCATCTCCATAGCCCGTTGATTAGCCGCGTCGATGTGAGACTTTCTCCCTTTTTGTATTCTCCAGAGAACCTCCATCATCATACTCTACTCCACCCAGAGTGCTATGTCCATGGCTTGCGCTCATGTATTGCGTGAGGGTTGAAAAAGCTGAAGCGCGTTAAAAAGTATGAACCAATTGCTTGGCTGAAACCGGGGTTGTGCATGATGGGAGTATTTTGTGTGATGAAAATGAAGCATGGCCTAACTATATGATTTTGTAGGGATAGCATTCTTTAGCATTGATATTTTGAAAGACATGATTGTTTGTTGGGATGCCCTAAGTATTATTATTTTTATGTCAAATGATAGACTATTGCTTTGAACCATTCGTGTCTTAATATTCATGCCATGATTAGATATATGATCAAGATTATGCTAGGTAGCATTCCACATCAAAAAATATCTTTTTTATCATTTACCTACTCGAGGACGAGCAGGAATTAAGCTTGGGGATGCTGATCCGTTTCCGTCATATCTATAATTTTTGATTGTTCCATGCCAATATTATTCAACTTTCATATACTTTTGGCAACTTTTTATACTATTTTTGGGACTAACATCTTGATCCAGTGCCCAGTGCCAGTTCCTGTTTGTTGCATGTTTTATGTTCGGCAGAAACCCAATATCATACGGAGTCCAAACAGGACAAAAACAGACGGAGAATTATTTTGGAGTATTTGTGATTTTTGGGAGGAAAAATCAACGTAAGATGGTGCCCGAGGAGGCCACGAGGCAGTGGGCGCGCCCTGGACCCTCGTGGGCACTTTGACGCACTTCTTTTGCCGCAAGAAAGCTAATTTTAGGAGAAAAATCTGGGCGAAAGTTTCAACCCAATCGGAGTTACGGATCTCCGGATATAAAAGAAACGGTGAAAGGGCAGAATCTGAGAACGCAGAAACACAGAGAGACAGAGAGATAGGTCCAATCTCGGAGGGGCTCTTGCCCCTCCCACGCCATGGGAGCCAAGGACCAGAGGGGAAACCCTTCTCCCATCTAGGGAGGAGGTCAAGGAAGAAGAAGAAGAAGAAGAAGGGGGCTCTCTCCCCCTTGCTTCCGATGGCGCCGGAGCACTGCCAGGGGCCATCATCATCACCGCGATCTACACCAACACTTCCGCCATCTCCACCAACATCTCCATCACCTTCCCCCATCTATATTCAACGGTCCACTCTCCCACAACCCTCTGTACCCTCTACTTGAACGTAGTGCTTTATGCTTCATATTATTATCCAATGATGTGTTGCCATCCTATGATGTCTGAGTAGACTTTCGTTGTCCTATCAGTGATTGATGAATTGCTATGATTGGTTTGAGTTGCATGTTTTATTATTGGTGCTGTCCTATTGTGCCCTCCGTGTCGCGCAAGCGTGAGGGATTCCCGTTGTAGGGTTTGCAATATGTTCATGATTTGCTTATGGTGGGTGGCGTGAGTGACAGAAGCATAGACCCGAGTAAGTAGGTTGTTTGCGTATGGGAAAAAGGGGACTTGATACTTTAATGCTATGGTTGGGTTTTACCTTAATGATCTTTAGTAGTTGCGGATGCTTGCTAGAGTTGCAATCATAAGTGCATATGATCCAAGAAGAGAAAGTATGTTAGCTTATGCCTCTCCCTCAAATAGAATTGCAATAGTGATTACCGGTCTAGTAAAGTAGTCAATTGCTTAGGGACAATTTCATAACTCCTACCACCACTTTTCCACACTCGCTATATTTACTTTATTGCTTCTTTATCTAAACAGCCCCTACATTTTGTTTACGTGTTCTTTATTATCTTGCAAACCTATCCAAAAACACCTACAAAGTACTTCTAGTTTCATACTTGTTCTAAGTAAAGCGAACACTAAGCGTGCGTAGAGTCGTATCAGTGGCAGATAGGACTTGAGAGAATATTTGTTCTACCTTTAGCTCCTCGTTGGGTTCGACACTCTTACTTATCAAATGAGGCTACATTGATCCCATATAGTTGCGGATTATCACCCGTGAGCTCTAGGAGCTTCTCTCACGGCTATATAAGCATGCCCGAGTCCTCCCGCAGCTCCCAAGCCCCTCCCTTTCCTCATTTGCCCCTCGGAGTCGCCCAATCTCGCCGTTTCTTTCTTGGACCACCGCGACCTCGCCGGAGTTCATCTTGTTTCCGATGAGCTCGAGCCTCCTCTCCTCCTCTAGTGTTGTCCGCTGCCTCCCCCACACTCCCGCGGTTCGCCCCATCCCATCATCCATCGCCGGAGTGCATCGTGGACACGACCTCCTCATTCGTCCGCCGCCGTCGCCTCTCGGCTGTCGTCTCGTCCGGCCACCTCGAGCCCCTCCAGCCCTCCCCGACTACACCACGGCCTCTCCCACATCTCCGCGAGCCTCCCCACATCCTCAGCCCTCGTCGGAGCGGACTGCTTTGCCGAGACCACCACCGCCCGAGCCGCCTCTGCTCCTCTCTGTCGCCACCCAACGCCATCGCTCCTAGCCGCCCCGTCGCCCTCTCTCTGCGGGAATGGGCGCGGGAGGCTGAGCCGCGCCCGCCGGTGGCCTCTGCTTGGCCAGGTGTGGCCGAAGTCGGCCAGGCCGCAGCCGCCCCCTCCCGTGCTCCTCCTCTGTGATAACCGACAAGTATAGGGGATCGCAACAGTTTTCGAGGGTAGAGTATTCAAACCAAATTTGTTGATTCGACACAAGGGGAGACAAAGAATATTCTCAAGTATTAGCAGCTGAGTTGTCAATTCAACCACACCTGGGAACTTAGTATCTACAGCAAGGTGTTTAGTAGCAAATTAATATGATAGTGGTGGTAACGGTAACAAAAGTAAAGACATCAAAAATAATGTTTTTGGTATTTTGTAGTGATTGTAACAGTAGCAACGGAAAAGTAAATAAGCGTAAACCAGTATATGGAAAACTCGTAGGCACCGGATTAGCGATGGATAATTATGTCGGATGCGGTTCGTCATGTAACAGTTACAACATAGGGTGACACAGAACTAGCTCCAGTTCATCAATGTAATGTAGGCATGTATTCCGTATATAGTCATACGTGCTTATGGAAAAGAACTTGCATGACATCTTTTGTCCTACCCTCCCGTGGCAGCGGGGTCCTATTGGAAACTAAGGGATATTAAGGCCTCCTTTTAATAAAGAACCGGAACAAAGCATTAGCACATAGTGAATACATGAACTCCTCAAACTATGGTCATCACCGGGAGTGGTCCCGATTATTGTCACTTCGGGGTTGCCGGATCATAACACATAGTAGGTGACTATAGACTTGCAAGATAGGATCAAGAACACACATATATTCATGAAAACATAATAGGTTCAGATCTGAAATCATGGCACTCGGGCCCTAGTCACAAGCATTAAGCATAGCAAAGTCATAGCAACATCAATCTCAGAACATAATGGATACTAGGGATCAAACCCTAACAAAACTAACTCGATTACATGATAAATCTCATCCAACCCATCACCGTCCAGCAAGCCTACGATGGAATTACTCACGCACGGCGGTGAGCATCATGAAATTGGTGATGGAGGATGGTTGATGATGACGACGGCGACGAATCCCCCTCTCCGAAGCCCCGAACGGACTCCAGATCAGCCCTCCCGAGAGAGATTAGGGCTCGGCGGCGGCTCCGTATCGTAAAACGTGATGAAACTTTCTTCCTGATTTTTTTCTCCCCAAAAGCCCATATATGGAGTTGGAGTTGGCGTTGGAGGGCATCCAGGGGGCCCACGAGGTAGGGGGCCGCGCCCAGGGGGGAGGGGCGCGCCCCCCACCCTCGTGGACAGGGTTTGGGCCCCCTGGTCTGCATCTTTGGCGAGGATTTTTTATTATTTATTCTAAGATATTCCGTGGAGTTTCAGGTCATTCCGAGAACTTTTGTTTTATGCACATAAAACAACACCATGTCAATTCTGCTGAAAACAACGTCAGTCCGGGTTAGTTCCATTCAAATCATACAAGTTAGAGTCCAAAACAAGGGCAAAAGTGTTTGGAAAAGTAGATACGGCGGAGACGTATCAACTCCCCGAAGCTTAAGCCCTTGCTTGTCCTCAAGCAATTCAGTTGACAAACTGAAAGAGAAAAAGAAAAACTTTTACAAACTCTGTTTGCTCTTGTTGTTGTAAACATGAAAAGCCAACATTGAAGTTTCAACAATTATTATGAACTAACCATACTCACAATAACACGTAGGTCTCACAATTACTCATATCAATAGCATAATCAGCTAGCGAGCCATAATAATAAAACTCGGATGACAACACTTTCTCAAAATATTCATAACATGATATAACAAAATGGTATCTCGCTAGCCCTTTCTGAGACCGCAAAACATAAATGTAGAGCACCTTTAAAGATCAAGGACTGACTAAACATTGTAATTCATGGTAAAAGAGATCCAGTCAAGTCATACCCAATATAAACCAATAATAATGAATGCAAACGACAGTGTGCTCTCCAGCGGGTGCTTTTTAATAAGAAGGGTGATGACTCAACATAAAAGTAAATAGATAGGCCCTTCGCAGAGGGAAGCAGGGATTTGTAGAGGTGCCAGAGCTCGATTTTGAAATAGAGATAAATTATATTTTGAGCGGCATACTTTCATTATCAACATAACAACTAAAAGACGACGATATCTTCCATGCTAAACAGATTATAGGCGGTTCCCAAACAGAATGGTAAAGTTTATGCTCCCATTCCTCCACAAGCATCAATCCATGGCTTGCTCGAAACAATGAGTGCCTCCAACATTCAACGGGTCCCAAGGGGAGTTTTGTTTGCAGTTATTTTGATTTAGTTTGCACAAGGCATGGGACTGGGCATCCCGAATACCAGCCATTTTCTCGTGAATGAGGAGCGGAGTCCACTCCTCTTGAGAATAACCCGCCTAACACGGAAGATAAGGGCAGCTCTAGTTGACATATGAGCTAATCGAGCATGCAAAACAGAATGTTTATTTGAAGGTTTAGAGTTTGGCACATACAAATTTACTTGGAACGGCAGGTAAATACCGCATATAGGTAGGTATAGTGGACTCATATGGAATAACTTTGGGGTTTAAGGAGTTTGGATGCACAAGAAGTATTCCTGCTTAGTACAGGTGAAGGCTAGCAAAAGACTGGGAAGTGACCAACTGAGAGAGCGACAACAGTCGTAAACATGCATTAAAATTAATTTACACCGAATATAAGCATGAGTAGGATATAATCCACCATGAACAGAAATATCATGAAGGCTATGTTGATTTGATTCAACTACATGCGTGAACATGTGCCAAGTCTAGTCACTCAATACATTTAAAGGAGGATACCATCCCATCATACCACATCATAATCATTCTAATAGCATGTTGGCATGCAAGGTAAACCATTATAACTCATAGCTAATCAAGCATGGCACAAGCAACTATAATCTCTAAATGTCATTGCAAATACGTTTACTCCATAATAGCTAAATCAAGAACGATGAATCATCATATTTACAAAAACAAGAGAGGTCAAGTTCATACCAGCTTTTCTCTTCCCAATAAGTCCATCATATATCATCATTATTGCCTTTCACTTGCACGACCGAACGGTGTGTATAATGATAAGAGTGCACGCGCATTGGACTAAGCTGGAATCTGCAAGCATTCAACTCAAGAGAGAAGACAAGTAATATGGGCTCTAGGTTTAAATAATCAATCATGCATATGAGAGCCACTAAGCATTTTCAATATAGTCTTCTCGACCCCCAGAGGAAAGAAAAGAAATAAAAACTATTTACACGGGAAAGCTCCCAACAAGTAAAAAGAAGAACGGGAAATAATTTTGGGGTTTCTTTTTAATTCTACTACAAGCATGGAAAGTAAACTCACTAATTTTTTTGGTTTTTTTCTTAAGGTTTAACAAACACACAAGAAGAAAGTAGGAAAAAGAAATTTAAACTAGCATGGATATTACAGTGAAAAAGTATGAGCACCGACATCTAGCAATGAGTGTGTATGTGAACATGAATGTAATATCGGTGGGAAATACATACTCCCCCAAGCTTAGGCTTTTGGCCTAAGTTGGTCTATTGCCAGGGATAGCCTGGCTGATACCCGTAGGTGTAGCTGGGGTCGTAGTGTGACGCAGCGGCTATCGCCGCCTGAGCTGTAGCGTGGAGTCGAGCAGCCTCCACTCTCCTTTCATACTCATCTGCCTCCTCTCTGGTAATAATATATCTTCCTCTCGCCTGAAAATCAAAGAAGGTAGGAGCAGGAAGAGCAACACGGACCACATGCCGTTTGTTAAAGATTAGTCGATACTGGTAAGGTGGTCCAGTCCTCTCAATGAACTGGTGGGAAAACATAGAATCAAGATCTAAATAAGAAGAGGGTAACTCCATATCACCCTCACGAATGTCTACATCAAGAAAATTAGCTAAGCGGGTTGCATAAATTCCTCCAAAGAAGTCTCCGTTATGCCTATTCTGATGCAACCTACGAGCTACAATGGATCCCAAATGATAAGATTGGTCTCCTAACACAGCACTCCTGAGAATACTTAGGTCATGGACACACATGTGACATGCTTCATCCTTAGCATTTATGCATCTACCTATGAAGAGAGCAAAATAATGTATAGCAGGAAAGTGAACGCTCCCTATAGTAGCTTGTGTTATATCTCTAGATTCCCCTACAGTTATTCTAGCAAGAAAGTCTCTACATTTGGATTTAGGGGGATCCCTGACATTACCCCAAGATGGAAGTTTGCAAGCATAAGTAAAATCCTCTAAGTCCATGGTATAAGATTTGCCATAAAGGTCAAACATGACTGAAAGAGAATTTCGTGAAGTTAAAAACTCAAACCTCCTCACAAATGAACTTGTGAGATCATGATATTGGGGGCATTTGTCAGCTTCAAAGTCCTCAAGACCGGTGTTACTCAAATATATGCTGAATTCTTCTTTGATTCCCACTTGATTCATAAAATTTTCCAACGACCATTCACAAGGCCTCACAGGAGCGTCTCTTGGTGGTTCCTCGTCAAGATCACGTATTGCAAGCCTGGGACCTTGCTTCCTTGAAGGACCACCTTGGAACATCCTCCTGAGCATATTGTTTCCTCTAAAAAATTTCTGAAATTTTTAGTAGCTTCAAATAAAAGTGAACCAACTTCAATAAAATTGGTAGTAACAACTCCCACATGTGCCTAGAGCCTATATCAAGCATTGGAACTACTTGGAACCATATAAGTTTCACATGCAAGCTCAAGAACATGGTCACCTATACAGCACCAATTTGCAATGAATAAAGCACTAGAACAAAAACTAATTGGACCAATGGAGGAGTCATATACCAAGGAACAATCTCCCCAAGCAGTTTTGCAAGAGGTGCTTTGAGCAAGGAGATCAAAAATCACAGCAACGGGGGCTGGAACTCATGCTTGAGTTGGTTTTTCGTGTTTGTGTGAGGCAGAGGAAGAAGATGGGTGCAGGAATAAGTGGAGGAGGGCCACCATGGGCCCACAAGGCAGGGGGGCGCGCCCAGGGGGGTAGGGCGCGCCCTCCACCCTCGTGGCCAGGTGGCAGCTCCCCCCGTGGTAATTTTTGCACAGTAAATTCTCAAATATTCCTGAAAAATCATATTAAATTGGCATGGCATTCTGAGGACTTTTATTTTCGGGATATTTTTATATTGCACAGATAAGTCAGGAAACAGGCAGAAAAATACTATTTTACTTTATTTCTACTAAGTAACAGAAAATATAAAGAGGGTACAGAAGGTTGTGCTTCTAGTTTCATCCGTCTCATGCTCATCAAAAAGAATCCACTAACAAGGTTGATCAAGTCTTGTTAACAAACTCATTCCGATTAACATGGAACCGGAGAAATTTCGAATAACACTATGTTACCTCAACGGGGATATGGACATCCCCAATAATAAGTATATCATATTTCTTCTTGACAGTAGGGAGAGGAAATTCGAAACCTCCAAATATAATCAATGGAATTTTTCCAATAGAGTTAATACTGTAAACCTGAGGTTGTTTCCTCGGAAAGTGTACCGTATGCTCATTACCATTAACATGAAAAGTGACATTGCCTTTGTTGCAATCAATGACAGCCCCTGCACTATTAAGGAAAGGTCTTCCAAGAATAATAGACATACTATCGTCCTCGGGAATATCAAGAATAACGAAGTCCATTAAAATAGTAACGTTTGCAACCACAACAGGCACATCCTCACAAATACCGACAGGTATAGCAGTTGATTTATCAGCCATTTGCAAAGATATTTCAGTAGGTGTCAACTTATTCAAGTCAAGTCTACGATATAAAGAGAGAGGCATAACACTAACACCGGCTCCAAGATCACATAAAGCAGTTATAACATAATTTCTTTTAATGGAGCATGGTATAGTAGGCACTCCGGGATCTCCAAGTTTCTTTGGTATTCCACCCTTAAAAGTGTAATTAGCAAGCATGGTGGAAATTTCAGCTTCCGGTATCTTTCTTTTATTAGTAATGATATCCTTCATATACTTAGCATAAGGATTTGTTTTGAGCACATCAGTTAATCGCATACGCAAAAAGATGGGTCTAATCATTTGAGCAAAGTGCTCAAAATCCTCATCATCCTTTTTCTTGGATGGTTTGGGAGGAAAAGGCATGGGTTTCTGAACCCATGGTTCCCTTTCTTTACCATGTTTCCTAGCAACAAGTCTCTTTTATCATAACGTTGATTCTTTGACTGTGGGTTATCAAGATCAACAGTAGGTTCAACTTCTACATCATTATCATTACTAGGTTGAGCATCAACATGAACATTATCGTTAACATTATCATTAGGTTCATGTTCATTACCAGATTGTGTTTCAGCATCAGACATAGAGATATCATTTCGATTATCAGGTGGTTCAGCAACAGGTTCACTAGAAGTTTGCACAGTTCTATCATTTTTCTTTTTCTTCCTTTTAGAAGAACTAGGCATACCAATATTTTTTCTCTGAGAATCTTGCTCGATTCTCTTAGGGTGGCCTTCAGGATACAAATGTTCCTGAGTCATTCTACCAGTTCTAGTAGCCACTCTAACAGCATAATCATTTTTCTTACTATTCATTTCATCAAGCACTTCTTTCTGAGCTTTAAGTACTTGTTCTACTTGAGTGGTAACCATAGAAGCATATTTGCTAACAAGTTTAAGTTCACCTCTAATATTAGCCATATAATCACTCAAGCGTTTAATCATAAAGGTATCATGTTTTAATTGTCTACCAAAATAAGCATTAAAGTCATCTTGCTTAAACATAAAGTCATCAAACTCATCCAAGCATTGACTAGCAATTTTTGCAGGAGGGACTTCAGCTTTATTATATCTATAGAGAGAATATACCTTTACTACCTGTGTCGGGATATCGGGAGGTTCTTCAGTAAATAAGTAATTGAGATCATATACTTCTTCAGCAAGCGGTAAATTAATACCATGTATTTCTTCAATAGGAGGTAAATTCTTAACATCTTCAGCTTTAATACCTTTCTCTTTCATAGATTTCTTTGCCTCTTGCATATCCTCAGGGCTGAGAAATAGAACACCTCTCTTCTTCGGAGTTGGTTTAGGAATAGGCTCAGTAATTGGCTCAGGAACTTGCTCAGGAGGTGCCCAATTATTTTCATTAGCCAACATATTATTCAATAGAATTTCAGCGTCATCCGGTGTTCTTTCCCTAAAAAGAGAACCAGCACAACTATCCAGGTAATCTCTGGAAGCATCAGTTAGTCCATTATAAAAGATATCAAATATTTCAGGTTTCTTAAGAGGATGATCAGGCAAAGCATTAAGTAACTTGAGAAGCCTCCCCCAAGCTTGTGGGAGACTCTCTTCTTCAATTTGCAAAAAATTGTATATTTCCCTCAAAGCAGCTTGTTTCTTATGAGCGGGGAAATATTTAGCAGAGAAGTAATAAATCATATCCTGGGGACTTTGCACACAACCAGGATCAAGAGAATTAAACCATTTCTTAGCATCACCCTTTAATGAGAACGGAAATATTTTGAGTAAATAAAGGTAGCGCGATCTCTCATTATTAGTAAACAGGGCAGCTATATCATCTAACTTATGAAGATGTGCCACAATAGTTTCAGATTCATAGCCATCAAAAGGATCAGATTCAACCAAAGTAATTATATCCGGATCAACAGAAAAATCATAATAATCCTGATCAGGAACACAGATAGGTGAAGTAGCAAAAACAGGGTCAGGTCTCATCCTATCTCTAAAAGATTCTTTACTCCACTTAACTAGTAACCTCTTACGTTCAAGACTATCCTGGCAAGCAAGAACAACTTCAATAGATTCAGCATTAAAAAGATAACCCTCAGGAATAGTAGGCATAGGTTCATCATCACTAACATCATCGTGTTCAGATTCAATAATTTCTCTTTCTCTAGACCTAGAAATTTGTTCATCTAGAAATTCACCAAGGGGCACAATAGTATCAAGCATAGAAGTAGTTTCGTCATAAGTATCATGCATAGCAGAAGTGGCATCATCAATAACATGCGACATATTAGAATTCATAGCACTAGTAGGTTTAGGTGTCGCTAGCTTACTAATAACAGAAGGTGAATCAAGTGCAGAGCTAGATGGCAGTTCCTTACCTCCCCTCGTAGTTGAGGGATAATTTTTTGTCTTAGCGTCTTTCAAGTTCTTCATAGTGTCCAGCAGATATAAATCCCAAGTGACTCAAAGAATAGAGCTATGCTCCTCGGCAACGGAGCCAGAAAAAGGTCTTGATAACCCACAAGTATAGGGGATCGCAACAGTTTTCGAGGGTAGAGTATTCAACCCAAATTTGTTGATTCGACACAAGGGGAGCCAAAGAATATTCTCAAGTATTAGCAGCTGAGTTGTCAATTCAACCACACCTGGGAACTTAGTAGCAAGGTGTTTAGTAGCAAAGTAATATGATAGTGGTGGTAACAGTAACAAAAGTAAAGACAACAAAAGTAATGTTTTTGGTATTTTGTAGTGATTGTAATAGTAGCAACGGAAAAGTAAATAAGCATAAACCAGTATATGGAAAACTCATAGGCACCGGATTAGCGATGGATAATTATGCCGGATGCGGTTCGTCATGTAATAGTTACAACATAGGGTGACACAGAACTAGCTCCAGTTCATCAATGTAATGTAGGCATGTATTCCGTATATAGTCATACGTGCTTATGGAAAAGAACTTGCATGACATCTTTTGTCCTACCCTCCCGTGGCAGCGGGTCCTATTGGAAACTAAGGGATATTAAGGCCTCCTTCTAATAGAGAACCGGAACAAAGCATTAGCACATAGTGAATACATGAACTCCTCAAACTATGGTCATCACCGGGAGTGGTCCCGATTATTGTCACTTCGGGGTTGCCGGATCATAACACATAGTAGGTGACTATAGACTTGCAAGATAGGATCAAGAACACACATATATTCATGAAAACATAATAGGTTCAGATCTGAAATCATCACTACTGGAATTAGCTACTTTGCCATCTGCCAGATATTTGCCGTCTGCTAGCGGACGACAAAGAAGCTCTTTGCCATCAGCCACTGAAAAGCCGACGGCAAAGAAATGGCAGACGACAAAGAAGCTCTTTGCCATGCGCCATTTCTTTGCCGTCCGCCAGCTGACGACAAAGAATCTTTGCCATCCGCCAGCTGACGGCAAAGAGGGATGTGGCCCCCACCCACCCGCCTGATTAAAAAAAACTTAACGCCCCACCTCTTTGCAGTCCGCTAGCGGACGACAAAGAGCAAAAAAGCGGACGACAAAGGGGGGCAGACAACAAAGATTTAACTCATCTAACGGCGGCCGCGCCCCACCCCGCCCCTCTCTCTCTCTGTTTCTCCCCTCTTCACACGTGCGCCGCCGCCCCCACCACTCTCCGCCGCCCCGTCGCCCCACCACTCTCCGCCGCCCCACCATTCTCTGCCGCCCAATCGCCCCACCACCCCGCCGCCCCA
>NC_041383.1:706568516-706569056 GCF_002162155.2 Triticum dicoccoides
CCCCAGGTCGTCCCGCCCCCCTCCTCCACCGGCCACCTCCTCCACCGGCCCTGCCCCAGGTGAGCTCTACCTCCTCTTTTTTCTGTTTTTTTTCTGTTTTTTTAGTTTTAGTTTATGTTTAGTTTAGATTTAGTTTTAGTTTTAGTTTTAGGTTTAGTTTTAGGTTTAGTTTTAGTTTAGTTTTCGGTTTAGATTTAGTTTTTCCTTTTTTTTCTGTTTTTTTAGTTTTAGGTTTATGTTTAGTTTAGATTTAGTTTTAGTATTAGTTTTAGATTTAGGTTTAGTTTTAGGTTTAGGTTTAGGTTTAGGAAAGAAGAAGAAGAAAAAAAGAGGAGAGGAGGAGAAGAAGAAGAGGAAAAAGGAAATGAGGAAGAAAAAGAAGAAGAACAAGGAAAAAAGGAAGAAAAGGAAGAAAAGGAAGAAGAGGAAGAAGAAGAAAAGGAAAAAAAGAGGGGAAAAAACCCCGACCCCGACCCCGACACCCCGACCCCGAGCCTGACCCGACACCCCGACCCCGAGCCTGACCTGACCCGACACCCC
>NC_041383.1:706569681-706583228 GCF_002162155.2 Triticum dicoccoides
AACAACACCCGATCCGACGCATATGCTTTGCTCCAGATCCGACACATAAATTTCGTCAGTGCCTATTAGAGTGTAGGTTGGATGGACGTAATAAAATTGACAAAGTAGATCAACTGATGAATATATACATGGTGAATTATATATATAATTGTTGTGTGTCCAGTGATGATGATGATGATTATAGTGATGATAGTGATGGTGATAATTATAGTGAGCCCATCATTGATTATAGTGATGATGATGATTATGCATTTATTGATGATACTGATCGAGATTATTATGTATTTATTGATGATTATAGTGAGCCCATCATTGTAAGTTTCTATTTGCTAACTTAGGCCCCTCCGAGATGGTGTGCGGATCGGATGGATTGTTGGGAGGTGTTGGTCAATGCGTGGTGCTCAAAACAATGGCGGGCCTCCCACAACGAGGCCAAGGACAAACGTGCCCAAATGGAAGGTGTGCCACACCACCAAGGCAGCTCCAACTTATTTCAGTACGGGCGGAACTGGGTATGTGGTTTGCTTCATGATTCATGCAATTCATTCTTCATGCTAGCTTTAGCCCTTTAATTACTAATTTACTTTGTTTCTCTCTTTCAGGCACGCTACAATAAGGCGGATAAGGTGCCAGAGGTGTACGACCTGTATGCCATGGCCCACACTGGCTCTTACAAGAAAGTCAAGACATCCTCTGCGTCTGGCCTCGATGATCCAAAGAACTTCACCAACATCTCCGCCCACGACAAGCTCGTGCAATATAGAGATCAGGGGAAGGCGAGGAAAGGGGAGGACTTTAACCCGAGCCAGGTCCCATTGATACAGAGCTGCTGATGATATCTGGTGGCGGGAGGTCCCATGGCTCCATAGCCATGGGAGATGGACTTACCCGTTGTCCTAGCACTCTCCCGGAGATCAAGGCGCGCCAGTCGAGCTCCGCTCCTGAGATAAGGCCTCGTGAACGGCCAGTCCAACTCGCCTTCAAGGTTAGTTATAAGTACTCAGCTATCTTTGTCCATTACATTGTGTGCGCTTCCATCAACGATTACAAATGGTCATGTGAGTGGTGTTGCAGGCTGCTATACAGAGTGAGAGAGATAGAACGGAGAAACTTCTGGTGGAGGCGGCGGAGAGGCAGCGGGAGTTGGAGGAGAGGACGACAAAGATGCTGGAGGAGGAGAGGGCACAGAATGACATGCAGGCAAGGGCCATGTATGAGCTCCTTGTGGTAAGTTTCTTCTGCAGATTACTTTCTAGTCTTAACATTTGAGTCTCATTACTAACTAGTATGACTCTGTTATGAAAACCAAATGTCTAGTCTGTGTGCGAGAAGTCCGGTCAGACCGCTCCGCCGATGCCAGTGATTGCTCCTGGGAGCACCGTGAGTTTAATTAGAATGGACATTACTTGCTAGTCTTAACATTTGAGTGTCATAATGCTAATGAGACATTGCAAATGATCTTTGGTGCAGCTTAACTCTAGAAACGCATCGCACGATCCTTCTCCAGCTACCGGCGCGAGCCAGCCCGCTCGTACACCTCCCTGATCATGGTAAGTTTCTCTGGTGTTTTGCTTAACAAATGCATAAAGACCTAGACATAGCTTTATTTCCTCCAATATGCTTACCATAATGACCTAGAGTTAGCTTCTTTTCCTCCAAAATGACTTAATATGCTTACTGACCTCATAAACCATCCATTCTACCTAAGTTAGCTCTAAAACGATATGTACTTAGGTTATTTAAGTCAAAAATTGCATAATTAGCTTAGTTAGCTCATAAACGATCCATTTTACCTAAAGTTAGCTCTAAAATGACTCATGTTACCTTAGTTAGCTTACAAGTGATCCAATTTATCCAAGTTAGCTCTAAAATGACCCATTTTACGTAGATTAGCTCCTAAATGATCCATTTTACCTACGTTAGCTTTAAAATGACACATTTCACCTAGTTTAGCTCCAAAATGACCCATTTCACCTAGGTTAGCTCCAAAATGACCCATTTCACCTA
This sequence comes from Triticum dicoccoides, assembly GCF_002162155.2. NCBI lineage: Eukaryota > Viridiplantae > Streptophyta > Magnoliopsida > Poales > Poaceae > Triticum > Triticum dicoccoides. The sequence goes on from NC_041383.1 coordinate 706,571,689, forward strand.
GATTTGCTCCTAAACGATCCATTTCACCTAAGTTAGCTAAAAACGATCCATTTCGCCTAAATTAGCTCATAAATGATCCATTTCACCTAAGTTAGCTAAAAACGATCCATTTCACCTTAGTTAGCTCAAAAACGTGGCATTTCACCTTAGTTAGGTCATAAACGACCCATTTCAACTAAGTTAGCTCATAAAAGCTCATAAATGATCCATTTCACCTAAGTTAGCTCAAAAATGATCCATTTCACCTTACTTAGCTCAAAAAGGATGCCCTTCACCTTAGTTAGCTCATAAACGACCCATTTCAACTAAGTTAGCTCATAAATGATCCATTTCAACTAAGTTAGCTCATAAACAACCCATTTCAACTAAGTTAGCTCATAAATGATCCATTTCAACTAAGTTAGCTCATAAACAACCCATTTCAACTTTGTTAGCTCATATATGATCCATTTCACCTAAGTTAGCTCATAAATGACATATACTTCTTGTTCTAGTCTTCTTCTTGTTCTAGTCACCTATTTCTAACTTTCTTATTTACCATAGATTTCATTCACTTCATAGAAGCTAGCTTGCTATGATGGAGTGCTTGCTTTTCCTTTGATGAAACTTTGCATTGTATCTAGCTTGCTATCATGAACTTGCTTATGTATGAACAATGTGTATGGATGGAACTTGCTTATGTATGAACAATGTGTACGGATGAAACTGATGTGATATGTGATATGTGATATGAAACTTATGTGCTGGATATTTGATATGAAACTTATGTGCTGGATATGTGATATATATTTGCTGTGAAAATTGCTGGAGTAAAAAAACAAAAAAAAGAGACAATATGCAGGATCTTTGCCATCTGCCACCGACGGCAAAGAGATATTTGCCATCAGCAGTGGACGGCAAAGAGGCCACGTGGCAGGCAACTGTGCTTCCTGGGAGGCTGACCAATTTGGTCAGTTTGCCCACAGTGGCTGACGGCACAGGCTTCGCCGTCCGCAGCGGACGACAAAGGCCTGCCGTTAACCACCTAACGGAGTAACATCGCATTTACTGCCGTCCGCCTTCTTTGCCGTCCGCTGCTGATGGCAAAGGCCCCTTTGTCGTCAGCTGCCCGAAGCGGACGGCAACGCAACTCTTAGCCGTCCCCTTCTCCCGTCCGTGGCTGACGGCAAAGGTCTTTGCCGTCCGCCATCCATGCCTTTGCCGTCCGCCGTGGCAGATGGCAAAGTAGCTGATTCCGGTAGTGCATGGCACTCGGGCCCTAGTGACAAGCATTAAGCATAGCAAAGTCATAGCAACATCAATCTCAGAATATAATGGATAGTAGGGATCAAACCCTAACAAAACTAACTCGATTACATGATAAATCTCATCCAACCCATCACCGTCCAGCAAGCCTATGATGGAATTACTCACGCACGGCGGTGAACATCATGAAATTGGTGATGGAGTATGGTTGATGATGACGACGGCGATGAATCCCCCTCTCCGGAGCCCCGAACGGACTCCGGATCAGCCCTCCCGAGAGAGATTAGGGCTCGGCGGCGGCTCCGTCTCGTAAAACGCGATGAAACTTTCTCCCTGATTTTTTTCTCCCCGAAAGCGAATATATGGAGTTGGAGTTGGCGTCGGAGGGCATCCAGGGGGCCCACAAGGTAGGGGGCGCGCCCAGGGGGGAGGGGCGCGCCCCCACCCTCGTGGACAGGGTGTGGGCCCCCTGGTCTTCATCTTTGGCGAGGATTTTTTATTATTTATTCTAAGATATTCCGTGGAGTTTCAGGTCATTCCGAGAACTTTTGTTTTTTGCACATAAAACAACACCATGGAAATTCTGCTGAAAACAGCGTCAGTCCGGGTTAGTTCCATTCAAATCATACAAGTTAGAGTCAAAAACAAGGGCAAAAGTGTTTGGAAAAGTAGATACGATGGAGACGTATCACTCTGTTTCGCACGGGATAACAGGAGCAGCATGAGGAAGACGACATGCGCCCGTGCTCCCTCCCCCTGCCGCTGGGCCCAGCATGTCAGTGCCTAGGCGCCCCGTGTCGTGGTTCTAAGCCTGACCGTAGAATAGGGGGTAGGTATGGAGAGGCAAGATCCTAGCTATGGAGTAGTTGTATACGCAAGCGATTTACGAGTTTAGGCCCTTCTCGGAAGAAGTAACAGCCCTACGTCTCGGAGCCTGGAGGCGGTCGACTGGATTATATGCATATGAGTTACAGGGGTGCGAACCCTTTACACTGAGGAGGGGGGTGGCTTATATAGTGTGTGCCAGACCCCTCCGGCCCTCAGATATGCGGGGTTTTAAGTACATTAAGGCCTGGCGTTACTGGTAACACCTTACATAAAGTGTCATCATGGCCATAAAGACTACTTATTTACAGACCGTTTGGGTGCAGAGTGACTCTTGAACTCCTGGTGGTCGAGTGAGGCTTCATGGTCGAGTGTCTTCGAGTCCGTCGAGTGGAATCCTTCCAGGTCGACTGGAAGGCAGTTTCTTCTAGAGATGTCCTTGGGGAGGGTATCTTTGGACAGGTCTATGACCCTACCCTAGGTAGATGTCTTCATCATTAGCCCCCGAATGGATCGAGGTTTGAGTGAGGAAGGAGTTGAGAATTCCTCTGACCTGTTTTTCATGCTATGAGTGTGTCTTGTTCTAGATCAATGGATTTTAGTGATGGCACCAATTTCTTTTTCAGTCGCCTTGATCCATTCTTTGTATCTGTCGAGTGAACTTTATGAACTTGGAGATTTCCGAGTGACAGATCGGAGGAAATCTGCGGTCTGACAAGTTGCTTTGCTGTTCGCGGATTTAGCGGGATCCGAATTTCGGGAAGCGCGCAAAGCGGGGGGGGGGGGCGTGGTACTCGGATGAGATAATGCAGGGACACCTCGATCTTCGCGCCGCCTTTGTAGCCACGTATCATGCGCGCGCCTGTTGCGGGATTTGACAGGATCGTCCGGGCCTACCAGTCAGCCACTCGGAAGAGACTTCATATAAGGCGCCGTACGGGTTTTTTTAACAGTGCGCCCTCATTCCCCTCTCCCTCTTCCTCAAACTCGCCCGCTGCGCTCGCTTCCATCTCTGCCCTACTGCTCCTTGCACGCCTTGCCGGCGATGATGGTGAAGGAGAAGAGGACGGCTTTGGAGCGGGCGAAGAAGGCGACGACGAAGGCGAAGGGGAGGGCGACCAGTCGGGGTGGATCTTCGTCGCGGGCCGGCCTGCCGTAAGGCTGGATCCAGGGAGACTGGATCCGCTCGACCATCACCCAGAAGGACCTCGAGGACCTGGCCAATGAAGGACTGATCCCCCATGGATGAGCGAGGCTTCCGGGGAGGGAGTGGCAGCCGCAGCCTCAGGAGGGTGAGTGCGTCCTCTTAGCCACCCATGTTGACCGCGGGTTTTCTCTACCGCCGAATCTTTTCTTTCGGGGGTTTTTGAACTTCTTCGGGGCACAACTCCATCATGTTACTCCCAACTCCATTGCCTATCTCGCCGCTTTTGTGTCCTTGTGTGAAAACTTCTTGGGTTGTCGGCCGCATTGGGGCCTTTTCAAACACATTTTCACCTGTCGCTCTCAAACGGTGAAAAAGGCTAGTCCGAGTGACGAGAAAACCCAGGTAATCCAGATGTGTCGGGGTCTTGGGGTTCAGATGAGGAGTAAGAGTGCCTTTCCAGCCATGACCCTTCCCGAGTCAGTCCGAGGGTGGCAGTCGACATGGTTCTACTGCCAAGACCAGCCGACGCCAGGGCAGTCGACTAGACTTCCCCCGTTCTCCATGGACCGAGTGAACAAGCCGTCCTCTCTGAAGGTGGTCCCGGAGGAGAAGGCTCAGGTTAGGATGTTGGTAGAGCGTGTAGTCCAGCTTATTCGCGACGGGGTGACTGGCATGGACCTTCTGGAGGTTTTCCTTCGACGGCGCATTCAGCCACTCCAATATCGGGGCCATCCAATGTGGTTGTACTCTGGTACTGATGACACCACTCCGGTCCACTCGGAGGAAGTCGACGATGCTACTCTGGAGAGGTGGATGACTGCCATTATAGGGAATAAAGATAATCCTCGTGTAGCCAGGAGGATCCCACCACTCGACCAGTCATACGAGCCAGACAAGGTCTGACCACATATCTCTGACCGTGACTCTGTTTCCTTCATTCTGCTTTGCTACCATTCAGTCGACTGATTCAGTCTCTAGGTTTTGCGGATCATCAGCAAGGCAAGTAACACTTTGATCATACCTTTTTTCATACCCGGTTTTTATGCATTAGACCAATCCTCAAACAATTGCATGATTAGGATCTAATTAAATTGTGGGATGGGAAGTAGATGAGGTAGTACCTATTACCTGTTTTATTTTCAAACCCCTGGGAGTTACTTCTACGTTTGCTTATTATGCCATGCTATGCTAGTAGACGTGGATTGGGTGAGTGTATCCATGACAGATGTGAGATTGTTAATCAATGGTTTATTTAAGGTGGCAACTTAAACACACATCTGGGTGGATTGAGGCACCTGGTTTCTACCAGGACTTGCCTGTATTTCTTCGGACCGCCACCCAGGCTCAAAGGGATCATGAGATTATTCAAACTAGAAACTTTCGTGTGCAGCCACAAGCCATTATGGGCTCTGGCATAGTTGACTAAGTCGTGCGAACTCTTACGGGTAGACTAGCAGATGTAGAGAAAGTAGGTGTACCAGTCTACCCACATGTAAGGTGCTAGTGCTTCCGAAAGACTATGTCTCGGTCATCCGTTTCTCAAACACCATGTAGTGCGAGGAATCAAACGGAGGCGATCGAGTCTTGTGGGGAAAAGTGCGCAAACCTCTGCAGAGTGTACAAACTAATCATGATTAGCCGTGTCCCCGGTTATGGACGTTTTGAGTATCTAGTACCTGGATATCATGTGAATCTCATCATGTTACTTTAATCTAATATTGTTGGGTTTGATGAGTACTTTTAATTGGGATTGAGAATGCTGTCAACCATTCTCAATGTTTAACAACCACCATGATAGTTAATTAAATTTATTCCTTTGTAGTAGGGAAAAATTGGCTTTATGCAAAACTGTAACCATAGAGCTTTTACACCAGCCAAATTGCATGTAGTGTAGCTTATTCCATTGTTATTCTCTATGTGTTACTTTGCCAGCATATTCCATGTGCTGACCCGTTTTCGGGCTGCAACGTTTCATGTTGCAGACTTTTCAAACGACGAGTAAGGTGCTTTTAGGTCGTGGTTCTATACTCAGTGATGCCGTTGGAGTTGATGGACTTGCTTATCTTCCAAGCCTTCCATTGTTATCGTTTTTAGATGGCCTTAAGCCATATTTATTTCAATAAGTTCTCTTTTGAGACATTCGATGTAATAAGTGTGTGGTTGCTACTCTGTTATAAATCCTCCATGTACTGTGTGGTGTCAGCATTAATGATCCAGGGATGACACTGAGCACAGAGATCAGACTGGTTGAGGTCTGGTCGCTACAAGGTGGTATCAGAGCACACGCTGACTGTAGGACACGACCACTAAGCTAAAGCCCTAGATCACTACCCTTTCTTCTCATTTCTGATTCCTCATCTTTTCTATTCCTTAGGATGGCAGATGCAAGGATCAAGTTCGCACAACCATATGAGAATTCACCTTTTGGATATCACTTGAAGGAAGCCACTAGATACCTGAACATAGGAGTACCAAGCTTCACCCGTACTTTCAACGCCACTTTACCCGAAGAGGAGCGTTGGAGGATTCAAGTCAACATTCCAGGAAGGACATTTGCGCCAGTCACGGAGCCAATAGAGTTTACCTTTGATGTACCAACATGGAGCCTAGGAAAAAGCATGGCAGCTCACATCGCCATGGGACGGATTGGAGAAGTTTACCACAACGACCTCAAGAATACTATCTACCAGATTTGTGGGCGCCGAGATGAGCATTGGGAGATGATCACCACCAGGAGGGACAGATCAATCGCAGCTTATATTCAGGAGTTAAACCAACACATCTGACGCCAGGAGAATCAAATGTGCGCAGATATGGAGGAACTACACAAGGCTATGGCCAGGATCAAGGAGCTAGAAGCAGAACTCAAGGCTACATGTAAAGACTATATGGAAGAAATCGTCGCTCTAGTAAGACAGAACGGTGACCTTAAGGAGAAGATTGGAGTATTCATGGGAGGATCAGCACCCAGAGAGGAAGAGGATGAACCTACTTGCCCAGATAATTATATCATCATCGACGACACCGACTCGGATCCCGACGACAACGATGATGACTATGTTGATGAAGCTGGAGAAGATATCACGGAATCTTCATCGGAGCAGTTTTTCTAGTTGACCACCATAACAGTAGTAGAATTTTCCACCATTTAATTAGTTTTAGTCCAAGCACTTTTGTCACGATAGTTAGACCGTCGTATGCCCTTGTTTGAATTGTTTGGAATGATATTGTGTGTTTTGTCTCATGTGCATATGGGTAGTGTTATCCCACTAGACCTCATTCTATTCTAAACTCTCCCCTTTAAACCCTCAGATGCCTCCGAGACGCGACCCCAAGTTTGTTTTTCCGCCAGAGATCACTCAGTTGATTCAACAGCAGAATACCTTGATTCAAACATTGGTACAGAACCAAGGCAACAACAACAACAACCCACCACCACCACCACCTGTTGACCATCTGGCACGTTTCTTAAGGTTGAATCCGCCGGTGTTTTCCACTAGCACCGAGCCGATAGTAGCAGATGATTGGCTCCGTAAGATAGGGAGGGAGTTGATCACTGCAGGATGCACGGATGAAGAAAAGGTGAAGTTTGCCGCACATCAGCTTGACGGACCCGCAGCAGCATGGTGGGAGAATTTTACAACCACTTACCCTGTAGACACTGTCACATGGAATCAGTTTCCGCAAGCTTTTCGTACTGCCCATGTTTCAGCAGGAGCTATGGCCATGAAGAAGCATGAGTTTCGCAACTTACGCCAAGGAGGACGGACAGTTGGCCAGTATGTGGATGATTTTAGTAAGCTAGCACATTATGCCCCAGATGACGTTGCTACGGATGCAGCTAAGCAGGAGAAGTTTCTAGAAGGACTGAATGATGAGCTAAGCATGCAGTTGATGGTAGCCACTTTCAATAACTACCAGGAGTTAGTAGATCGTGCTCTTATGATTGAGGGGAAGCAGCAGCAAGATTGACAATCGTAAGAGGAAGTATGCACAGGGGAAGTACAATTCTGGAGCTCAGTAGAAGCCATGTTTTACCCCAAAGTCAGGGGGACATTTTCAGCATACTCATGGAGGAGGTAGCTCGCACAATCATAATGGTGCAAAGAATGGAAACGGGAATGGAGGAAGCAATGGACAAAGCCGCACCAACCCGTCAACACCATCCAAGGCAGACCTGAGTCATATCACTTGTTATAAGTGCCGTAAGACTAGGCATTGTGCAAATGATTTCCCAGAAGCTCAAAATGGAAATGGCAATGGAAGCTCAGGAAAGAAGCCGAACCCTTAACAGGGGGCAAGTGAACCACGTTACTGTGGAGGAGGTTGAAGGTCAGCCAGACGCAGTAATAGGTAAGTTTTTGGTTAAGGCATTTACTGCAGTTGTTCTTTTTGATACTGGTGCATCACATTCATACATATCAAGGGGATTTGTGAATAAGTTTAGCCTGCCCACTAAGACTCTTAAGACACCTATGCTAGTGAGTTCACCGGGAGCTGAGTTTATGGTCAGTCAAGGATGCTTTCAGGTGCCATTAAGTATAGGAAGGCATGTTTTCCCAACGGATTTAATTATATTGGAATCCCAAGGTTTGGATGTAATTCTTGGTATGGATTGGCTGTCAATGTATGGAGGGAACATTGATTGCGCCAGTAAGTTGATTTTGCTTACGACACCAGAAGGAAGAAAAATCAAGTATGTATCACGGCATGAGCCAAGAAGAGCACATGTAAATTCCTTATTAGGAGTTGTGCAGGAGGAAGTATCAGTGGTAAGGGATTTCCTCGATGTATTTCCAGAAGAGTTGCCAGGCATGCCACCGGATAGGGACATTGAGTTCTTAATTGAACTACTGCCAGGCACTGGACCTATATCCAAGAGACCGTACAGGATGCCAGCCCAAGATTTGGAGAAAATTAAGAAGCAGATCAAGGAGTTGTTGGATAAAGGTTTTATTCGCCCAAGTTCTTCGCCTTGGGGATCGCCAGTACTTCTGGTGGAAAAGAAGGATGGATCGTTAAGAATGGTTGTCGATTATCGCGGATTGAATGAAGTAACCATCAAGAACAAGTACCCACTACCAATGACCAATGATCTATTTGATCGGTTGCAAGGAGCTAAGGTGTTTTCCAAGATCGATTTGCGATCAGGATACCATCAGTTGAAGATTCGGGAGCAAGATATACCGAAGACGGCTTTTACCACCAGGTATGGGCTGTATGAGTATACCGTTATGTCATTTCGTCTGACTAACGCCCCCGCCTATTTTATGAACATGATGAACAAGGTGTTTATGGAGTTTTTGGATAAGTTCGTCGTAGTGTTCATTGATGATATTTTGGTTTACTCGAAGAATGAAGAGGAACATAAGGAACACTTGCGTTTGGTACTCGAGAAGCTCAGAGAACATCAGCTATACGCCAAGTTCAGCAAGTGTGAGTTTTGGTTGAAGGAAGTTGGATTTCTCGGACATGTTATATCCGGAGAAGGTATTGCCGTAGACCCCACTAAAGTTGTCACTATGACAAACTGGGAAGCACCAACAACAGTTGGAGAGATCAGAAGTTTCCTTGGACTCGCAGGATACTACCGGAGATTTATTGAGAATTTCTCGAAGATTGGGAAGCCTATGACAGAGTTGTTGAAGAAGGATACTAAGTTCATTTGGACCGAGGAGTGTGAGGCTAGTTTCCAGGAGTTGAACAAACGTTTGGTTACCTCACCAGTATTAATTCTGCCAGATTAGACTAAGGATTATGAAGTGTATTGCGACGCTTCACGTCGAGGACTGGGAGCAATGCTTATGCAGGAGGGAAGAGTTGTTTCGTATGCTTCACGACAGCTTAAGCCTCATGAGTTGAATTATGCTACTCATGATTTGGAATTAGCAGCCGTAGTGCACACACTGAAAACATGGAGACATTTTCTCATTGAAAATCATTGTGAGGTGTACACGGATCATAAGAGTTTGAAGTACATCTTCAAGCAGAAGGAGTTAAATCTCAGGCAGAGGAGATGGTTGGAGCTTATTAAGGATTATGATATGAGATTGCATTATCACCCTGGGAAGCAGACGCGTTGAGCCGTAAGAGCCACGTCAATACACTAATGATGGGAGGAATACCCAAGGAGTTAGCCGAGGATCTTCACGATCTATGTTTGGAAATAGTTCCGAGAGGCTATGTAGCAGCAATGGAGATTCAGTCTACATTGATGGATAAAATCAGAGAAGCTCAAAAGACAGATAAGGAAGTTGCCTCTATAAAGGAGAAAATGAACGAAGGAAAGGCTAAGGGATTTCGTGAGGATGAGTACGATACCCTACGATTTGAGGACCGTGTTTATGTGCCCAATGACCCGGAGATCAGGAGGTTGATTCTGCAAGAGGCACATGATTCACCATATTCGATTCACCCCGGGAATACCAAGATGTATTTGGATTTGAAGGAAACTTTCTGGTGGACCGGAATGAAGAAGGATATTGCAGAGTATGTAGTAGTTTGTGATGTATGTCAGAGGGTGAAGGCAGAACATCAAAAGCCAGCCGGATTGTTGCAGCCATTGCCTATACCCGAATGGAAGTGGGACAAACTAGGCATGGATTTCATCACGGGATTGCCCAAGACTCGTTCAGGCTATGACTCGATTTGGGTTGTAGTCGATCGTTTGACGAAGGTAGCCCATTTCATTCCAGTAAAGACTACCTACAGCGGTGCCAAATTGGCTAAGATATACATGACAAGGATTGTATGTTTGCATGGAGTTCCGAGGAGTATCGTATCAGATAGAGGAACCCAATTCACCTCAAAGTTCTGGAAGCAATTGCACGAAACATTGGGAACTAGGCTGGAGTTTAGCACATCTTTCCATCCGCAGACAGATGGACAGACCGAGAGAGTCAATCAGATTTTGGAGGATATGCTTAGAGCTTGTGTGTTGGATTATGGATCTAGTTGGGATGACAACTTGCCATACGCGTAGTTTTCTTACAACAACAGTTATCAATCCAGTTTGAAGATGGCCCCTTTCGAAGCCTTGTAGGGAAGGAGGTGCAGAACCCCATTGTTGTCGGATGAGGTTGGAGACCGCCAGTTGTTTGGACCGGATTTGATTAAGGAGTCTGAACAGAAAGTAAAGTTGATCCGCGACAGGCTCAAGGTAGCTCAGTCAAGGCAGAAGAGATATGCAGATTCAAAACGCAAGGAGACAAAACACGAAGTCGGAGACAGAGTTTATCTTCGAGTATCTCCGCTACGAGGAGTTAAGCGCTTTGGAGTTAAAGGCAAGTTAGCACCACATTTTGTGGGGCCATACAAGGTTTTGGAACGCATGGGAGAAGTAGCGTACAAGTTGGAATTACCTGAGGGATTGTCAGGAGTTCACGATGTGTTCCATGTTTCACAGTTGAAGAAGTGTCACGCAGAAATAGTCGATATACCACTGAGAGATACTGTGCCACTGGAAGCAAGTCAGTTGAAGGATGATTTGACTTATGAGGAGAAACCAGTTAGAATTCTGGATTATGCTAGTCGAGTTACCCGCAGTAAGGTTATCAAGTTTTGCAAAGTTCAGTGGAGCCACCACACCGAGGAGGAAGCTACCTGGGAGCGAGAGGAAGATCTGCTCAAGGACCACCCTCACCTATTTGCTAGCCAACCCGAATCTCGAGGGCGAGATTCATCTTAAGGGGGGTAGGTTTCTAACATCCCAAATTTTCAATTTGGAATGGTATACATAGATCATCATTGCGTATCATATTTTGTTGCATCTTTGGCTCGATCCTAGAAATTCTATGCAACTCAAGGACCCTCGGAGAGAGTTGGGGATTTCGTTATTTTCTTATTTGAGTTTTTCTCAAATTTTGAAAATAGGATCATTGATTTTATTTATTTTATCTTCAATTATTTCTACTACCAAATATTCAGAGAGGGAATAAAATGACTTTCCCAAAATAAAGAAATAATGAAGATTTAATAAAAAATCAAATAAGTTTTATTTTGGAAGTTTTTCGCCTTTTATTTGAATTTAGGAAAAATGTGCATTTTTCAAAATTGCACTTAGGCCCCAAATAAATGTTCATTTTGTCCGGCTTGATTTTAGAAGCCGGGGAAAATTTATTTCGGGATTTTTGGAGTCCATTTAGTATTTCTTTTTATTTTTCTTCTGCGTGGAATTATTTAAAAAAACCCGCAACCGACCTACGGGCCGTGCCCGAGCGGGACGCCGCCCGGGGGCGCCTTTAAATAGCGCCGCCCCGAGCCCCCTCCCCAGGCCCAGCCGCCCGCCCCGCCAGCCCGCAGCCGCCGCCGGCCGACTTCGCCG
>NC_041383.1:706583589-706712368 GCF_002162155.2 Triticum dicoccoides
CCGGAGCCGCCGCCGCCGCCAGCCGACCCCGCCGCCCGAGGTTCGCTGCCGCCTCGATTTGCGTGTCGCCATTTTTTTTATAAAAAAAACGGGCGGTTTTTCCTTCTTTTTTTTGTTTTGTTTTTGTTTTTAGATCGGTTTTATTTTTCGGTTCGGTTAAATAGCGAGCGTTCGCCTGTTCGTCATTTTTCTTTTTCGCGGATTTAATCCGCGATTTTTCTAATCGCGATTCCAGATCCGATTTTCGTTTTAGTATAACTTTTTGCTCGTTTATCGGAATCAGGCGATTCAAGTGCCTGTAGTTTCGTCTCGAAACCCTCTTTCTGAATAATCAACTTAAACAAGTTTTTGCTTCTGTAAAATTTGACTTAGATCCAGATTAGTAAAACGAAGTTGTTTTCTTTCGCCGTTTGACTTTCGTTGCTTTGTTTGATTTGGTTCTTTTTGCAAACTGGAGTTCTTAAGTTGAACATTCTGGTTGGATCTTTTATTTGAGTTTTACCAGTGCATTAGATGAGTACTTATTGTATGTTTGTTTGTTTGTTTGTCTGTGATAGAATACCCGAAGTGCGCCGCCTCTTACTTCGAGTCTCTAGGTTTTGCGGATCATCAGCAAGGCAAGTAACACTTTGATCATACCTTTTTTCATACCCAGTTTTTATGCATTAGACCAATCCTCAAACAATTGCATGATTAGGATCTAATTAAATTATGGGATGGGAAGTAGATGAGGTAGTACCTATTACCTGTTTTATTTTCAAACCCATGGGAGTTACTTCTACATTTGCTTATTATGCCATGCTATGCTAGTAGACGTGGATTGGGTGAGTGTATCCATGACAGATGTGAGATTGTTAATCAATGGTTTATTTAAGGTGGCAAATTAAACACACATCTGGGTGGATTGAGGCACCTGGTTTCTATCAGGACTTGCCTGTATTTCTTCGGACCGCCACCCAGGCTCAAAGGGATCATGAGATTATTCAAACTAGAAACTTCCGTGTGCAGCCACAAGCCATTATGGGCTCTGGCATAGTTGACTAAGTCATGCGAACTCTTACGGGTAGACTAGCAGATGTAGGGGAAAGTAGGTGTACCGGTCTACCCACATGTAAGGTGCTAGTGCTTCCGAAAGACTATGTCTCGGTCATCCGTTTCTCAAACACCATGTAGTGCGAGGAATCAAACGGAGGCAATCGAGTCTTGTGGGGAAAAGTGTGCAAACCTCTGCAGAGTGTACAAACTAATCATGATTAGCCGTGTCCCCGGTTATGGACGTTTTGAGTATCTAGTACCTAGATATCATGTGAATCTCATCATGTTACTTTAATCTAATATTGTTGGGTTTGATGAGTACTTTTAATTGGGATTGAGAATGCTGTCAACCATTCTCAATGTTTAACAACCACCATGATAGTTAATTAAATTTATTCCTTTGCAGTAGGGAAATATTGGCTTTATGCAAAACTGTAACCATAGAGCTTTTACACCAGCCAAATTGCATGTAGTGTAGCTTATTCCATTGTTATTCTCTATGTGTTACTTTGCCAGCATATTCCATGTGCTGACCAGTTTTCGGGCTGCAACGTTTCATGTTGCAGACTTTTCAGACGACGAGTAAGGTGCTTTTAGGTCGTGGTTCTATACTCAGTGATGCCGTTGGAGTTGATGGACTCGCTTATCTTCCAAGCCTTCCTCTGTTATCGTTTTTAGATGGCCTTAAGCCATATTTATTTCAATAAGTTCTCTTTTGAGACATTCGATGTAATAAGTGTGTGGTTGCTACTCTGTTATAAATCCTCCAAGTACTGTGTGGTGTCAGCATTACTGATCCAGGGATGACACTGAGCACAGAGATCAGACTGGTTGAGGTCTGGTCGCTACACAAAGTGTTCCTCCGGTAAACGGAGTTGCATAATCTCATAGTCATAGGAACATGTATAAGTCATGAAGAAAGCAATAGCAACATACTGAATGATCGAGTGCTAAGCTAACGGAATGGGTCAAGTCAATCACATCATTCTCCTAATGTTGTGATCCCGTTAATCAAATGACAACTCATGTCTATGGTTAGGAAACTTAACCATCTTTGATTAACGAGCTAGTCAAGTAGAGGCATACTAGTGACACTATGTTTGTCTATGTATTCACACATGTATTATGTTTCCATTTAATACAATTCTAGCATGAATAATAAACATTTATCATGATATAAGGAAATAAATAATAACTTTATTATTGCCTCTAGGGCATATTTCCTTCAGTCTCCCACTTGCACTAGAGTCAATAATCTAGTTCACATCGCCATGTGATTTAACACCAATACTCACATCTGTATGTGATTAATACCCATAGTTCACATTGTCATGTGATCAACACCCAAAGGGTTTACTAGAGTCAATAATCTAGTTCACATCGCTATGTGATTAACCCCCAAAGAGTAATAAGGTATGATCATGTTTTGCTCGTGAGAGAAGTTTAGTCAATGAGTCTGTCACATTCAGAGCCGTATGTATTTTGCAAATATTCTCTGTATATAATGCTTTGCACGGAGCTACTCTAGCTAATTGCTCCCACTTTCAATATGTATCCAGATTGAGACTTAGAGTCATCTGGATCGTTGTAAAAACTTGCACCGATGTAACTTTTTACAATGAACTATTTTATCACCTCCATAATCGAGAAACATTTCCTTAGTCCTCACTAAGGATATTCTTGACCAATGTCCAGTGATCTACTCCTAGATCACTATTGTACTGCTTTGCCAAACTCAGGGCAGGGTATACAATCGGTCTGGTCCATAGCATGGCATACTTTATAGAACCTATGAATGATGCATAGGGAATGGCTTTCATTCTCTTTCTATTTTCTATCGTGGTTGGGATTTGAGTCTTACTCAATTTCACACCTTTGCAACACAGGCAAGAACTCTTTCTTTGACTGTTACATTTTGAACTATTTCAAAATCTTGTCAAGGTATGTACACATTGAAAATCTTATCAAGCGTCTTGATCTATCTTAATAGATCTTGATGCTTAATATGTAAGTAGCTTTACTGAGGTCTTTCTTTTAAAGAACTCCTTTCAAACACTTCTTTATGCTTTCCAGAAAAATTCAACATCATTTCTGATCAACAATACATTACTCACATATACTTATCAGAAAGGCTGTAGTGCTCCCACTCACTTTATTGTAAATACAGGCTTCACTGCAAGTCCGTATAAAACTATATGCTTTGATCGACTTATCAAAGCGTATATTCCAACTCCGAGATGCTTGCACCAGTCCATAGATGGATCGCTGGAGCTTGCACATTTTGTTAGCACCTTTAGGATTGACATAACCTTCTGGTTGCATCATATACAACTCTTCTTTAAGAAAACCATTAAGGAATGTAGTTTTGACATCCATTTGCCAGATTTCATAAAAAGTGGCAATTGCTAACATGATTCGGACAGACTTAAGCATTGCTACAGTTGAGAAAATCTCATTGTAGGCAACACCTTGAACTTGTCGAAAACCTTTTTGTGACAAGTCGAGCTTTGTAGATAGTAACACTACTATCAGTGTCTGTCTTCCTCTTGAATATCCATTTATACAATATGGCTTGCCGATCATCAGGCAACTCCACCAAAGTCCACACTTTGTTCTCATACATGGATCCCATCTTAGATTTCATGGCCTCAAGCCATTTCGTGGAATCTGGGCTCATCATCTCTTTCTCATAGTTCGTAGGTTCGCCATGGTCAAGTAACATGGTCGAGTACCACTGTGGTGCGGACCGTACTCTGGAAGACCTACGAGGTTCTGTAGTAACTTGATCTGAAGTTTCATGATCATCATCATTAGCTTCCTCACTAATTGGTGTAGGAATCACTGGAACTGATTTCAGTGATGAACTATTTTCCAATTCAGGAGAAGGTACTTATTACCTTATCAAGTTCTACTTTTCTCCCACTCACTTCTTTCGAGAGAAACTCCTTCTTTAGAAAGGATCCATACTTAGCAATGAATGTTTTGCCTTCGGATCTGTGATAGAAGGTGTACCCAACAGTTTCCTTTGGGTACTCTATGAAGATGCACCTCTCCGGTTTGGGTTCGAGCTTATCAGGTTGAAACTTTTTCACATAAGCATCGCAGTCCCAAACTTTTAAGAAACGACAGCTTAGGTTTACTGCTAAACCATAGTTCATACCGTGTCGTCTCAACGGATTTAGATGGTGCCCTATTTAAAGTGAATGCAACTATCTCTAATGCATAACCCCAAAATGATAGTGGTAAATCGGTAAGATACATCATAGATCGCACCATATCCAATAAAGTGCGGTTACAATGCTCGGACACACCATTACGCTGGGGTGTTCCATGTGGCGTGAGCTGTGAAACTATTCCACATTGTTTTAAATGAAGGCCAAACTGTAACTCAAATATTTTCCTCTATGATCAGATTGTAGAAACTTTATTTTCTTGTTATGATGATTCTTCACTTCACTCTGAAAATTCTTTGAACTTTTCAAATGTTTCAAACTTATGCTTCATTAAGTAGATATACTCATATTTGCTCAAATCATCTGCGAAGGTCGGAAAATAACGATACCCGCCACGAGCCTTAATACTCATTGGTCCGCATACATCACTATGTATTATTTCCATCAAGTCAGTTGCTCGCTCCATTGTTCCGAAGAACGGAGTTTTAGTCATCTTGCCCAAAAGGCACGGTTCGCAAGCATCAAATGATTCATAACCAAGTGATTCCAAAAATCCATCTTTATGGAGTTTCTTCACGCGCTTTACACTGATATGACCCAAACGGCAGTGCCACAAATAAGTTGCACTATCATTATTAACTTTTCATATTTTGGCATCAATATTATGAATATGTGTATCACTATGATCGAGATCCAACAAACTATTTTCATTGGGTGTATGACCATTGCAGGTTTTATTCATGTAAACAGAACAACAATTATTCTCTGACTTTAAATGAATAACTGTATTGCAATAAACATGATCAAATCATATTCATGCTCAACGCAAACGTCAAATAACATTTATTTAGGTTTAACACTAATCCCGAAAGTATAGGGAGTGTGTGATGATGATCATATCAATATTGGAACTATTTCCAACACTCATCGTCACTTCCCCTTCAACTAGTCTCTGTTTATTCTGTAACTCCTGTTTCGAGTTACTAATCTTAGCAACCGAACAAGTATCAAATACTCAGGGGCTACTATAAACACGAGTAAGGCACACATCAATAATCTGTATATCAAATATATCCTTGTTCACTTTGCCATCCTTCTTATCCACCAAATATTCAGGGCATTTCTGCTTCCAGTGACCATTTCCTTTGCAGTAGAAGCACTCAGTTTCAGGCTTTGGTTCAACTTTGGGCTTCTTCACGGGAGTGACAACTTGCTTTCCATTCTACTTGAAGTTCCCTTTCTTTCCCTTTGCCCATTTCTTGAAACTAGTGGTCTTGTCAATCATCAACACTTGATGCTCTTTCTTGATTCTACCTTCGTTGATTTCAACATCACGAAGAGCTCGGGAATCGTTTTCGTCATCCCTTGCATACTATAGTTCATCACAAAGTTCTACTAACTTAGTGATGGTGACTAGAGAACTCTGTCAATCACTATCTTATCTGGAAGATTAACTCCCACTTGATTCAAGCGATTGTAGTACCCAGACAATCTGAGCACATGATCACTAGTTGAGCGATTCTCCTCCATCTTTTAGCTATAGAACTTGTTAGAGACTTCATATCTCTCAACTCGGGTATTTGCTTGAAATATTATCTTCAACTCCTGGAACATCTCATATGGTCCATGACGTTCAAAATGTCTTTGAAGTCCCGATTCTAAGCCGTTAAGCATGGTGCACTAAACTATCAAGTAGTCATCATATTGAGCTAGCCAAACGTTCATAACGTCTGCATCTGCTCCTGCAATAGGTCTGTCACCAAGCGGTGCATTAAGGACATAATTCTTCTGTGCAGCAATGAGGATAAACCTCAAATCACGGATCCAATCCGCATCATTGCTACTAACATCTTTCAACACAATTTTCTCTAGGAACATATCAAAATAAACATATGAAAGCAACAACGCGAGCTATTGATCTACAACATAATTTGCAAAATACTACCAGGACTAAGTTCATGATAAATTTAAGTTCAATTAATCATACTACTTAAGAACTCCCACTTAGACAGACATCTCTCTAATCATCTAAGTGATCACGTGATCCAAATCAACTAAACCATGTCCGATCATCACGTGAGATGGAGCAGTTTTCAATGGTGAACATCACTATGTTGATCATATCTACTATATGATTCATGCTCGACCTTTCGGTTTCCATGCTCCAACGCCATAGCTGTATATGTTAGGCTCGTCAATTTTAACCTGAGTATTCCGGTGTGCAACTGTTTTTCACCCGTTGTATTTGAACATAGAGCCTATCACACCCGATCATCACGTGGTGTCTCAGCACGAAGAACTTTCGCAATGGTGCATACTCAGGGAGAACACTTCTTGATAATTAGTGAGAGATCATCTTATAATGCTACCGTCAATCAAAGCAAAATAAGATGCATAAAGGATAAACATCACATGCAATCAATATAAGTGATATGATATGGCCATCATCATCTTGTGCTTGTGATCTCCATCTCCAAAGTACCATCGTGATCACCATAATCACTGGCGTGACACCTTGATCTCCATCGTAGCATCGTTGTCGTTTACGCCATCTATTGCTTCTACGACTATCGCTACCGCTTAGTGATAAAGTATAGCAATTACAGGGCGTTTGCATTTCATACAATAAAGCGATAACCATATGGCTCCTGCCAGTTGCCGATAACTTCGGTTACAAAACATGATCATCTCATACAATAAAATATAGCATCATGTCTTGACCATATCACATCACAACATGCCCTGCAAAAACAAGTTAGATGTCCTCTACTTTGTTGTTGCAAATTTTACGTGGCTGCTACGGGCTGAGCAAGAACCGTTCTTACCTACGCATCAAAACCACAATGATAGTTCGTCAAGTTAGTGTAGTTTTAACCTTCTCAAGGACCGGGTGTAGCCACACTCGGTTCAACTAAAGTTGGAGAAACTGACACCCACCAGCCACCTGTGTGCAAAGCACGTCGGTAGAACCAGTCTCGCGTAAGCGTACGCATAATGTCAGTCCGGGCCGCTTCATCCAACAATACCGCCGAACCAAAGTATGACATGCTGGTAAGCAGTATGACTTGTATCGCCCCCAACTCACTTGTGTTCTACTCGTGCAAATAACATCTACGCATAAAACCTAGGCTCTGATACCACTGTTGGGGAACGTAGTGATTTCAAAAAAATTCCTACGCACATGCATGAGCATGGTGATGCATACCAACGAGAGGGAGAGTGTATCTTTATACCCTTGAAGATCTCTAAGTGGAAGCGTTTATCAACGCGGTTGATGTAGTCGTATGTCTTCACGATCCGACCGATCCAAGTACCAAACGCACGGCACCTCCGAGTTCTGCACACATTCATCTCGATGACGTCCTCGCCTTCTCGATCCAGCAAGACGGGCGAAGTAGTAGATGAGTTCCGGCAGCACGACGACATGGTGACAGTGTTGGTGAAGAACAATCTCCGCAGGGCTTCGCCTAAGCACTACGGAAACTATGACAGAGGATAAACTAGAGGAGACGGGGTTGCCGGCACATGGCTTGGTGTTTCTTGATGTGTCTTTGGTGCTAGCCCTGTCCTTCTATTTATATGTTGAGCCCTAGGGTCGAAACTTAGAGTAAAAGCCTCCTCAAAGTAGGTTTTGCCCAAAAGGCAAGAGTCCTACACGGACTCCAGGGCTAGACGCCAGGGTTCCCGGCGTCTACCCCCTAGACACCAGGGTTCCTGGCGTCTAGCCTCTGGTCTCCGCAAAACTTCCTTTTGCACTTTCCAAAAGCCTTGTGGGCTTTCCCCTTTGGCCAAATAACGTGTTCTCGTACCCAAACATTTCGGGAAACATCCGGAACCCCTTCCGGTGAATTCCGGAACCCTTCCAGAGATCAAACACTATTATCCCATATATTAAACTTTATCTCCGAAACATTCCAGAGTTCCTCGTCATGTCCATGATCTCACCCGGGACTCCGAACAACATTCGATCACCAACATACATAACTCATATAATACTACATCATCAATGAAACGTTAAGCGTGCGGACCGTACGGGTTTGAGAACTATGTATACATGACTGAGACACATCTCCGGTCAATAACCAATAGCGGGACCTGGATGCCCATATTGGCTCCCACATATTCTACGAAGATCTTTATTGGTCAAACCGCATAACAACATACGTTGTTCCCTTTGTCATCGGTATGTTACTTGCCCGAGATTCGATCGTCGGTATCTCAAATACCTAGTTCAATCTCGTTACCGGCAAGTCTCTTTACTTGTTCCATAATACATCATCACGCAACTAAATCATTAGTTGCAATGCTTGCAAGCCTTTAAGTGATGTGCATTACCGAGTGGGCCCAGAGATACCTCTCTGACAATCAGAGTGACAAATCCTATTCTCGAAATACGCCAACCAAACAAGTACCTTTGGAGACACCTGTAGAGCACCTTTATAATCATCTAGTTACGTTGTGACGTTTGGTAGCACACAAAGTGTTCCTCCGATAAACGGGAGTTGCATAATCTCATAGTCATAGGAACATGTATAAGTCATGAAGAAAGCAATAGCAACATACTAAATGATCGAGTGCTAAGCTAACGGAATGGGTCAAGTCAATCACATCATTCTCCTAATGATGTGATCCCGTTAATCAAATGACAACTCATGTCTATGGTTAGGAAACTTAACCATCTTTGATTAGCGAGCTAGTCAAGTAGAGGCATACTAGTGACACTATGTTTGTCTATGTATTCACACATGTATTTTGTTTCGAGTTAATACAATTCTAGCATGAATAATAAACATTTATCATGATATAAGGAAATAAATAATAACTTTATTATTGCCTCTAGGGCATATTTCCTTCAACCAACGCTCACGTCTTCATATCGTCGAGCTCTTTCTGTTGGTACCATTGTCACTAGATGGTCCCATAGTGAAAATGACTAGTTTACCCTTGCCCTTATCATCCCCCTTCTAGAGAGAACCATCCAGCGTTTCTTTCCGCGAGCTTCACCGCACTTCTTCCCGGAGTCTCCATCACCCCAGGTAAGCCACAACAACCACTTGCATGATAGCCTTGGTTTTCAACTTGAACATTTAATAAAAGTTTGCCCGTTATCTACCTGCTTGTTTGCTTCTACTGCTGTTGTTTCGGTTTTACTCGTGGACTCGTGTCCACATTCTTTGTATGTTATGATGCATCATGATATATTGTGCTACTTGTTAGTATCATTTTCACATGTCATGCTTGTTGGTAGTAGTAATACATGCTGGTAGTTGTGATGTTCTTCAGATGCATGCTTAGTCTGCTATTCAGTACCGTTGCATCTAGTTGGTCACATGCTTACTTGGTAGTGTTCTTGCTACATTCTTGCATGGTAGTTGTTCATGATGCTAGTAGTCAGGATGTGCTTATGGTAGAGTTATGCTTGTGTTAATCATGCTCATCAGTATGCCATGCTCATCTGGATAAATGATTCACTATTATTATGCTTAATGCTTATGTTGCATCCATGTTTATGTTGGTATCATGCATTATTGTCGCATCATGTTATTTTCATATGACTCAGTGAAAGCACAAGTGCTCCCTAGGTAGTTCTGGTAATTAATGTCAACATATCTCTTGTTGGACTAACACTTTTATCTAGCATGTTTCAGATAAGTTCAACAATGGAGTGGCGTGGACTAAAAGATGTGGGAACTCCTTCAAGATGCTAAGGACAAAGGATTGGCTCAAGCTTCAAGCTCAAGACTCTTCATTTTACATTTTAGTGATCCAAGATCACATTGAGTCTATAGTAAAAGCCAATACTATCAAGAAGGGATGAGGTGTTGCTTAATGAGTTTCTTGCGCCACAGTGCTTAGTGATATGCTCCAAAACCCTCAACTACTTTCCCACTTCCACACATATGACCTAAACCAAAAGTCAAACTCGGCCACACCGATTCTTTCTATCCGGCGCCACCGAGTTCAGATGTCATAGCCACTGCCACAAACCCTAGGCAAATCGGTCTCACCGATAGGGATCTCGGTCTCACCGAGATGGGATTGTAATCTCTCTGTGTATGTCCATACCAAAATCGGTCTCACCGAGTTTGTGCAATCGGTACTACCGAGATTACAATGCAAACTTCCTGGTTGACTGATTACCAAAATCGGTCTTACCGAGTTTGTGTAATCGGTCCAACCGAGTTTGCCTGACCAACTCTCTGGTTAGCTAATTACCAAAGTCGGTCCAACCGAGTTTGTGTAATCGGTCTCACCGAGATTACGTTATGCTCTAACCCTAACCATATCGGTCCTACCGAGTTGCATATCGGTCCCACCGAAAATCCTAACGGTCACTAGGTTTACTAAATTGGTCTGACCGAGTTTGTTGATTCGGTCCCACCGAGTTTGGTAAATTGTGTGTAATGGTTAGATTTTGTGTGGAGGCTATATATACCCCTCCACCTCCTCTTCATTCGTGGAGAGAGCCATCAGACTGAACCTACACTTCCAGCATACATTTTCTGAGAGAGAACTACCTACTCATGTGTTGAGGCCAAGATATTCCATTCCTACCATATGAATCTTGATCTCTAGCCTTCCCCAAGTTGCTTTCCACTCAAATCTTCTTTCCACCAGATCCAAATCCTATGAGAGAGAGTTGAGTGTTGGGGAGACTATCATTTGAAGCACAAGAGCAAGGAGTTCATCATCAACGCACCATTTGTTACTTCTTGGAGAGTGGTGTCTCCTAGATTGGCTAGGTGTCACTTGGGAGCCTCCGACAAGATTGTGGAGTTGAACCAAGGAGTTTGTAAGGGCAAGGAGATCGCCTACTTCGTGAAGATCTACCGCTAGTGAGGCAAGTCCTTCGTGGGCGACGGCCATGGTGGGATAGACAAGGTTGCTTCTTCATGGACCCTTCGTGGGTGGAGCCCTTCGTGGACTCGCACAACCGTTACCCTTCGTGGGTTGAAGTCTCCATCAACGTGGATGTACGATAGCACCACCTATCAGAACCACGCCAAAAACATCTGTGTCTCCAATTGCGTTTGAATCCTCCAAAACCCTTCCTTTTACATTCTTGCAAGTTGCATGCTTTACTTTCCGCTGCTCATATACTCTTTGCATGCTTGCTTGCTATGTATTGTGAATGTTAAACTTGTGCCTAAACTCCACTTGAACTTAAAGAACTTAAAAACTGCAACTTTGGTACTTAGTGTCTAATCACCCCCCCTCTAGACACCTCTTCTCAAGGTCCTACAAGTGGTATCAGAGCATTGGTCTCCATTGCCTTGGTTTAATCACCATTGGAGGAAGATGGATGAGTCTACTTTGGGGAGTCTTAGACATAGAGTGCCTATACTTGATGGACAGTATTTTCATGAGTGGATAAATGAGATGCTTATAATCTTCAATCAATATCATTTGAACAAGTACATTGCTAGTCCTTGTGCACCTCATGTTGATCTGATTCATCCTACTCTTGATGAGTCAATTGACATGATTAGGAATCTTAGAACTGTTAATATTATCACTAGAGGCTTGCCTAGAAACTTAATTAGAAACTTGCCTACTCTTGAATGTGCCTACACTATATGGAAATTTCTTGAGGAATGCTTTCCAAATTATTCCTTGAAAAATCTTGATGAAATTCTCCATAAGTCTATTGCCTTGAGTAAGATGAATTCTAGTGATCCTATGTTTGGTGATCGTCTATTTGAGCTTACAAACCTTATGCGTGCCAAAGCAGATGTTGGAATTATTAGTGATATTATTTCCGAAGCTATAAAAATTCATAAGCAAGATCATTGTCAAACTCACTCTAAGAATCACCCTCTCTAGGATTTGATCCACCACATAACGATGTTGAACATGGATACTATGATGAGGATGATGAGAGTGACTTCGATCTTGATGATGCAATGAGACACTTTGGTTTTATGGCAAATCTTCGGGGATATATGTCAGGAGGAAAGGAATGGGTTCTTGATAGTGGGTGTACCGATCACATGATCAGAGATAAAGACATGTTTCGTGAGCTTGCTGAAAATGATAGTCCTCGAAAGTATGTCACTTTCGGTGACAACTCAAAAGGTAAGGTGTTTGGCCTCGGTAAGGTGGCCATATCACATGATAGCTCCATACAAAATGTCATGCTCGTTGAATCTCTTGGATACAACTTACTTTCAGTATCTAGACTTGCTGATTTCGGATTTAATGTCCTATTTACTGAAGTAGATTGCCAAGTGTTTCGTCGACACAATCATAAAATGGTCTTTACCGGTATACGTAGAGGTGATCTATACATTGTTGATTTCACTAAAAAGGCTCAACCTAAAACTTGCTTCATTGCTAAATCCTCAAAAGGTTGGTTATGGCATAGACGACTAGGTCATGTTGGTATGCGAAACCTTGACAAGCTTATTAAAGGGAATCATATCCTTGGTGTTAACGATGTCATATTTGATAAGGATAGACTTTGCAGTGCTTGTCAGGCAGGTAAACAGGTTGGAGGAAGGCATCCCGTGAAGAACATCATGACCACAAGGAGGCCACTCGAGCTACTTCACATGGATCTCTTTGGTCCCAACTCTTACAAGAGTCTCGATGGAAATTCTTTTGGTCTAGTTATAGTTGATGATTTTTCCAGATTTACGTGGGTGTTCTTTCTCGATGATAAATCGCAGGTCCAAAAGATCTTCAAAAACTTCGCTAGGAAGGCCCAAAATCAATTTGAAGTGAAGATCAAGAAGGTTCGCAGTGACAACGGAACGGAGTTCAAGAATGCAAATGTGGACACCTTTCTTGACGAAGAAGGGGTTTCACACGAGTTCTCGGCTACGTACACACCTCAACAAAATGGAGTTGTTGAGAGGAAGAACCGGACGCTCATCGAAATGGCGAGAACGATGCTTGATGAGTACAAGACGCCGAAGCACTTTTGGGCAGAAGCGGTTGAGACAGCTTGTCATGCAACAAATTGCTTGTATCTTCACAAGCTACTCGGCAAGACGGCATACGAGCTCCTCACTGGTAACAAACCCCAAGTTGGATACTTTCGAGTATTCGTCTCAAAGTGCTACATTCTTGATAAGCATCATCGTTCTAAATTTGCTCCTAAGTCTCATGAAGGTTTCCTACTAGGTTATGGCTCAAACTCTCACACTTACCGTGTCTACAACAATTTCACCTGAAAGGTTGAAGAGATGGTAGATGTGAAGTTTGATGAATCTAATGGCTCGCAAGTAGAGCAATTGCCAATTGATGTAGGAGACAAAGATCCTTCGGAAGCAATCCAAGACTTGTCTATTGGCAAGGTTCGTCCAACGGAGGTGAAGGAGAGTACCTCATTCGTCCAAGTGGAAGCTTCTACTTCACGACAAGGTGAACCAAGAGTTGATACGGAAGCATCCACAAGTGGGAGACACCAAGATGAAGAAAACGAGGAAGTGCATCAAGATGAACGTCAACAACCTCCTTCTCCACCACGACAAGAGAACGACAACGCCAACAATGAAGAAGGCCAAGAATAAGAACAAGATGAAGAAGGATTTCAACCAAGAACCAAGCAAAAGCTTTCACAAGTTTGAGCAAGAATTGCTAAAGACCATCCCGTCGAGCAAATCTAGAATGATATTCAAACCAGGAGAATCACTCGCTCTAAAACTCGTTTAGCTAACTTTTGTGAAAACTATTCTTTCATCTCTAGCATTGAACCTATGAAGGTCGAAGAAGCATTGGAAGATCCGGACTGGATAAATGCTATGCATGAGGAGCTACACAACTTTGAGAGGAATCAAGTTTGGACATTGGTTGAGAAGCCCGACAACAACCACAACATCATCGGTACCAAATGGGTGTTTCGCAACAAGCAAGATGAAGATGGACAAGTAGTTCGCAACAAAGCACGTCTCGTCGCCCAAGGCTACTGAGGGAGTCCTGGATTAGGGGGTGTCCGGATAGCCAGACTACCATCATCAGCCGAACTATCATCGGCCGGACTATCATCATCGACCAGACTCCAAGACTATGAAGATACAAGATTGAAGACTTCGTCCCGTGTCCGGATGGGACTTTCCTTGGCGTGGAAGGCAAGCTTGGCGATACGGATACGTAGATCTCCTACCATTGTAACCGACTCTATGTAACCCTAGCCCTCTCCGGTGTCTATATAAACCGGATGGCTCTAGTCCGTAGGACAACGACAACAACAACCATTACAATCATACCATAGGCTAGCTTCTAGGGTTTAGCCTCCTTGATCTCGTGGTAGATCCACTCTTGTAAACATCCACAATATCAATATCAATCAAGCAGGACATAGGGTTTTACCTCCATCAAGAGGGCCCGAACCTGGGTAAAACATCGTGTCCCTTGTCTCCTGTTACCATCCGCCTAGACGCACAGTTCGGGACCCCCTACCCGAGATCCGCTGGTTTTGACACCGACATTGGTGCTTTCATTGAGAGTTCCTCTGTGTCGTCACCGATAGGCTTGATGGCCTCTTCAATCAACAACGATGCAGTCCTGGGTGAGACTTTTCTCCCCGGACAGATCTTCGTATTCGGCGGCTTCGCACTGCGGGCCAACTCACTTGGCCATCTGGAGCAGATCGAAAGCTACGCCCCTGGCCGTCAGGTCAGGTTTGGAAGCCTAAACTTCACGGCCGATATCCGCGGAGACTTGATCTTCGATGGATCTGAGCCACAGCCGAGCGTGCCGTGCTGTCATGATGGGCACGACCTAACTCTGCCGCCGGACAGCACCTTGGAGGCCGCACACGAATCCGCTCCGACCCATAGTCCGGAGCCGATCGCTCAGATCGAGGACGGATGGCTGGACACCGCCTCAGGAGCTGCAACTTCTACGGCGATGGAGCCGAACACTTACCTTGTCCCGCATAAAGCTCATGACTCCGAGGTGCCGGACTCCGAACCTCCTGCGCCCCTGCCAGTCGAATCCGATTGGGCGCCGATCAGGGAATTCACCGCTGCGGACATCTTTCAGCACTCACCCTTCGACGATATCTTAAATTCGCTGAAGCATCTCTCGCTATCCGGAGAGCCCTGGCCGAACTACGGCCAGGATGGTTGGGACGCGGACAATGAAGAAATTCAGAGCCCACCCACCACCCACTTCGTAGCCACCATCGACGATCTAACCGACGTACTCGACTACAACTCCGAAGACATCGACGGTATGGACGACGATGCCGGAGACTATCAAGAACCAGTGCCTACGAGACACTGGAAGACCACCTCGTCATACGACATATACATGGTGGACACCCCAAAAGATGGGGATGGCGAAGAAGCAACGGAGGCCGATTCCTTAAAGAAACAGCCCAAGCGCCGAAGTCAGCGGCGCCGCTCTAAATCCCGCCACAGCAAGAATAGAGATTCCGGCATAGGAGATAATAACACCCCAGAAAGTGCCGAAGACAACCCCCTCCAGCACGATCCAGCGCAGGAGGAGGCAGAAGCAAGCCCTCATGAGAGGGCGGCAGACGAAGAGGTCGAGGACGATAATTACTTA
Source organism: Triticum dicoccoides (assembly GCF_002162155.2). Taxonomy (NCBI): domain Eukaryota; kingdom Viridiplantae; phylum Streptophyta; class Magnoliopsida; order Poales; family Poaceae; genus Triticum; species Triticum dicoccoides. The sequence continues at coordinate 706,599,315 of NC_041383.1, forward strand.
CCTCCCTCCGGAGACGAGGCAAGCCTCGACAACGACGAATTCGTCGTGCCTAAGGATCCCGTCGAACAAGAGCATTTCAGACGCAGGCTAATGGCCACGGCAAACAGCATAAAGAAAAAGCAACAACAGCTTCAAACTGATCAAGACCTACTGGCCGACAGATGGACCGAGGTCCTCGTGGCCGAAGAGTATGAACTCGAACGCCCCTCCAAAAGTTACCCAAAACGCAAGTTGCTCCCCCGACTAGAGGAGGAAGCGTACAAACCTGCATCACCAGCGCACAATACGGCAGACCGTCCACCTCATGGCCGCGACAGAGAGGCATGCAAGCCCTCCACCAAAACCGTACCCCAGCATCGCTCAAAAAGCATGAAGCCATGGGGGAACGCGCCGGACTTGCGGGATATATTGGAGGACAAGGCAAGACAATCCAGATCTATCTATGGATCACGTGGGTGCCCCAAGACCCACGACGAATACCGTCGCGCCGGATACAACTACTCCGGCCGGGCCGAACACAACAGACAACGCTCTCTCGAGCTACATCGCGATATTGCTCAATACAGAGGCGCCGCGCACCCACTATGCTTCACTGACGAAGTAATGGATCATCAAATCCTTGAAGGGTTTAAACCCGTTAATATCGAATCCTACGATGGCACAACAGACCCCGCGGTTTGGATTGAGGATTATCTCCTCCATATACATATGGCCCGCGGCGACGATCTTCACGCCATCAAATATCTCCCGCTCAAGCTTAAAGTACCAGCTCGGCATTGGCTTAACAGCCTGCCCGTAGAGTCAATTGGATGCTGGGAAGACCTGGAAGCCGCATTCCTCAACAACTTCCAGGGCACGTATGTGCGACCACCAGACGCAGATGACCTAAGCCACATAATCCAGCAGCCAGACAAATCGGCCAGGCAATTCTGGACACGGTTCTTAACAAAGAAAAATCAAATCATCGACTGTCCGGATGCAGAGGCCCTCGCTGCCTTCAAACATAACATCCGCGACGAGTGGCTGGCCCGGCACCTAGGACAGGAAAAGCCGAAATCCATGGCAGCCCTCACATCACTCATGACCCGCTTATGTGCGGGAGAGAATAGCTGGCTAGCTCGCAGCAACAACCTCAGCAAAAACGCTGGCAGTCCAGATACCGAGGACCGCAATGGCAGGTCGCGTTGAATCAAAAACAAACGCCGCATTAACGGCGACAACAATGAGGATACGGCAGTCAACGCCGGATTCCGAGGCTCCAAGCCCGGTCAACGGAAGAAGCCATTCAAAAGAACCACTCCGGGCCCGTCCAATTTGGACCGAATACTCGACCGCTCCTGTCAAATACATGGAACCCCCGAAAAGCTAGCTAACCACACCAACAGAGATTGTTGGGTATTCAAGCAGGCAGGCAAATTAATCGCTGAAAACAATGACAAGGGGCTACACAGCGATGACGAGGAAGAGACCCGGTCGCCGAACAACAGAGGACAAAAGGGATTCCCCCCTCAAGTTCGGACGGTAAACATGATATACGCAACGCATATACCCAAGAGGGAGCGGAAGCGTGCACTAAGGGACGTATACACGATGGAGCCAGTCGCCCCAAAATTCAACCCATGGTCCTCTTGCCCGATCACTTTCGATCGAAGAGACCATCCGACCAGTATCCGCCATGGCGGATTCGCCGCATTGGTCTTAGACCCAATCGTCGATGGATTTCACCTCACGAGAGTCCTGATGGACGGCGGCAGTAGCCTGAACCTGCTTTATCAGGATACAGTGTGCAAGATGGGCATAGACCCTTCAAGGATTAAACCTACAAAGACAACCTTCAAAGGCGTCATACCAGGTGTCGAGGCCAGTTGTACAGGCTCAGTTACACTAGAAGTGGTCTTCAGATCCCCGGATAATTTCCGAAGCGAGGAGTTAATCTTCGACCTAGTCCCACTCCGCAGTGGCTATCACGCTCTGCTCGGACGAACCGCGTTCGCAAAATTTAACGCGGTGCCGCATTATGCATACCTTAAGCTCAAGATGCCAGGCCCTCGTGGAGTCATCACGGTCAATGGAAACACAGAATGCTCCCTCCGAACGGAGGAACATACAGCAGCTCTCACGGCAGAAGTACAGACCAGCCTTTAAAGCAATTTTCGAGTCCGGCCGTTAAACGACCAGACACGGCCAAACGCGCCCGGAGCAACATCAACCAAGACCACCTGGCACGTTCCGAGCACGCGTAGCAATGCGGCCTCAACCCCAGCCCTCGCACAATTGTAAGACAAACTCTCCGCGTACATAATTACGCCCTGGAGATACCATGGGCATAGGGGGAGAGGCACAACCACAACAGACCCAGAGTGCGGTTCGACCACACCAGGGGCTCCCAAGTGTGTCGCTCTTTTTATCTTTTATTTCTCTCTTTTTTATACAGAACTCTGTCCGGCGGCGAACCTGCCGAACTCATGATGCAACAGCCAGGGAGGGACAAAGGCTGCGACGAACACTCATCACTTTTTGCCCATAATTGCATTACCTTATATATATATGTTCATTTACGACATGTTGCATCCGTACATTTTGGTACGGCCAAATACACCAGGGGCTTATGTTCCCCGCATTATGGTGTGATAAAGTCCGAACACTTTCACAAGTGCGGCACCCCGAACTTATAGCATTATATGAATCGGCTCCGAATCATGTCTTGGGTCAATAGTTGGGTTTGCCCGGCTCCCATGTTTGGCACCTTACGTTCCGTTCTATCGGCTAAGGTAGCACTGGGAGAACCACTGCGATTGCGCCCCGGTTGAGCCGGGTTAACGCCTCAGTGGAGAAAGCTAAAACTGACTATCATGATAAGGCGAGAGACTGGTCGCTGTTCGAGAGGTCTTTTCGGGTCCTTAAAGACCTACGCCGCTTCGAGCGAAGTACCGGATAATGTTCGACGAAGGCGTGGATAGCGCCCCGAATTCGGTCTTCCGAATACTAGGGGCTTCGCCGAAATTTAAAATTATAGAATTCTATGGCTAAGTGAGAGTGTTCAAGCACTATAAGTCCGGTTGCCTTGTTCGTTGTGTTGAGCGCCTCCCTAGATGGACCCAAAAATGGGAACAAGAGTGCTCAAGTTTATCCCGAACACCCCAGCACTCGTGGCATGGGGGCTGAAGCCGACGACTTGCCATCTCTCAGATTTAATAAATGGCTGCACAGAAGGTAATATTTTAAATTAACAAGCGTTGCTTAGCGCATATGAACAAAGTTTTCAGCGCACGGGATAACACATTGCGAATTTACTCAATAATTACATCCCTGGGGCACTCATCCGCAATCTTGCGGGCACCCTTCAGGACAGTCTTATAGTACATCTTGGGCGTACGATTTTCCTTGCCCGCTGGTGGCGCATCAGTGATTAGCTTCTCCGCATCCAGCTTGCCCCAATGCACCTTTGCGCGGGCAAGGGCCCGACGAGCACCTTCAATACAGGCGGAGCGCTTGATAACCTCCACCCAGGGGCATGCATCCACCAACCGTCGCACGAGGCCGAAATAGCTCCCAGGCATGGCCTCTCCAGGCCACAGCCGGACTATGTGGCCCTTCATGGCCTGCTCGGCCACCTTGTGGAGCTCGACTAGCTGCTTCAGCTGGTTGCTAGGGGGCACCGGATGGCCGGCCTCAGCATACTGAGACTAGAAGACCTTCTCCGTTGAGCTCCCCTCCTCGGCTCGGTAGAATGCGGCGGCATCAGACACGCTGCAAGGAAGATCTGCAAACGCCCCTGGAGAGCTCCGAATTCGGGTAAGTAACACGTAATTTACATTCACATGCTTGCTTTGCATGAAAAATGCCTTACCCGCCGCTATCTTCCTCACCAACTCAATCTCCTGAAGGGACTTATGGGCATCGGCCTTGGCAGTTTTGGCACTTTCGAGAGCCGAGGCAAGCTCGGACTCTCGAGTCTTTGAGTCACGCTCCAAACTCTCATGCTTTTCCATGAGAGCCTGGAGATCTTGCCGAACCACCGCCACCCGCGCCTCCTGCTTTTCTCGCTCTGCCCGTTCCGCGGCCGTATTGCGTTCGGCCGCGGACACGGCCTCCTTCAGGGTCGCCACCTCGTTCGTGGCCCCTGCAGTACCCATGTTATCCTTGTTATTTTTTGTTGCAACCTAAATCCTTTTCTGTAAGGTACAAGTTCAAAGTGGTGTTACTCACCTTCTTTGTCCTGGAGCTGCTTCTTGGCGCGGCCGAGCTCTTGCTCGGACCGCTCGAGCTCCTGCTTCAAAGCACCGACCTCCGCAGTCAGTGCGGCAGAGGTCAGCAGCGCAGCCTGCAACCCATATTGACATAATTTTTTAGCAACCCTGCGTATATCTTCTTTTTTCAGATCCTCAGTCCGGCTTTTCTTTCCGAACACCGAACCGAGCATCAGGGGCTACTGTCTATGCGGTATTACATTGCATATTTTTAACTTCTTACCTCAAAGCCTGATAGAAGGCTACTGCAGGCTTCGGTCAGCCCGCTCTTGGCAAGCTGTACCTTCTGAATCACCGCACTCATAATAGTGCGGTGTTCTTCCTCGATGGAAGCGCTCTGCAGCGCCTCCAACAAATTGTCCGGCGCCTCCGGTTGGACAGAAGCTGCCGGCGTCACGGTCTTGCCCTTCGTGCGAAGGGGCCGCCGACCGGACTCCGGAACCACTGCGGGTTCTGATGTGGAGTCCAGCTCAAAGTCCGGGAGGCCGCCTTGTGGCGCCTCCGGAGCCTCCCCCTGATGGGTCCCTTCTTGGGATCCCACCTCGGCGTCCTCGGTGTCGCGAGGGGTGGAGGCGGTCGGGATGGAATCTACATCCGACGGAGCCAACGACCCGCTCGATGAAGCGGGGAGATCATCATTGGCCGGACTACAGGCAGCATGCGGCATCAGAATGACACTATGTGACGCAGAAAAAGAAATTATAAATCATTCAGGAATCCGGATACTTACGATCTCGCCGGAGGCCTGGCCCTTGAAGGCCATTCTTCCTCGCCAACGTTGATGTTGGCGGAGCTGTCCAGGGGAATAGTCCTTCCCCTCTTGGACCCTTCGGCCTCCCCTGTTGGGGAAGCCTTCCTCTTCCTCTCTCCCTCCTCTGGGAGAGAGTCCTCTTTCTCCTCCTCGTTTTCGGGGGAGGAGTCCGCCCCGGAGTCGTCGGACACCTGAAAACGGGAACTCTTTCGAGCACCCGTGGCCTCCTTCTTGGCCTTCTTCTCCGACACCATGTGCAGTGCCGGAACCAGCAGCCTCGCTAGATGGGCGTCTACTGGGTTTTCTGGCATAGGAGCCGGGCAGATAATCTGCTCCGCCTTCCTCATCCAGTCCTGTCAAAGGAAAAGGGGAAATTAAAACCCGCATAGAGTCAAACTATGAAAAGCAAGAGTCTCGTAAAGGGGTAGAATCACTTACCTCGTCGGCTTGGCGCTGTGAGCGAAATCCGCGATCTTCAGTCGCGGATGCGGGGGCTTCGGCGCCCTTAAACAGCACCCTCTTCGTACGTCGTGTCGAAGAGCCCGCTCAACGCCTGGTGCTGTTCCGGATTGAACTCCCACAGATTGAATGCCCGCTCCTGGCATGGGAGAATCCGATGGACGAGCATGACTTGGACCATGTTAACCAGCCTGAGCTTCTTCACCAGCTTCTGGATACAGGCTTGGAGTCCCGTCAGCTCCTCCGAACTACCCCACAGCAAGCCCTTCTCTTTTCAGGAGGTGAGCTGCATGGGGATACCAGATCTGAACTCGGGGGCCGCCGCCCACGTAGGGTCGCGTGGCTCGGTGATATAGAACCACCCCGATTGCCACCCCTTGACGGATTCCACGAAGGCCCCTTCGAACCAAAAGACGTTGGGCATCTTGCCCAACATGGCGCCTCCGCACTCCACTTGAGTGCCCTTCACTACCTTCGGCTTGACATTGAAGGTCTTGAGCCACAAGCCGAAGTGGGGCTGGATGCAGAGGAAGGCCTCGCACACGACGATAAACGCCGAGATGTTGAGGATGAAGTTTGGCGCCAGATCATGGAAATCCAGGCCGTAGTAGAACATGAGCCCCCGGACAAAGGGGTGAAGTGGAAAGCCCAGTCCACGGAGGAAGTGGGGAAGAAAAACGACCCTCTCATGGGGCCTGGGGGTGGGGATGAGCTGCCCCTCGTCGGGCAGCCGGTGCGCAATGTCGCCGGACAGGTAGCCGGCGCTGCGCAGTCTTTCGATGTGCTCCTCCATAACGGAGGAGGTCATCCACTTGCCTCCCGCTCCAGACATGACTGGGGAAGGTTGAGACGAGATGTGCAGGCTTGGGCGCTGGAGCTCGAGTGCGTGGAGATGGATAAGCAAAGGAGGAAGAAGGCGTAGGTGAAAAGGTGAATCCTTATCCCTTGTATGGGCGGGCGAAGTCTACGCGTCCCCCACCGGCCTGGTAAAACTCGCTTATCCCCCAAGCGTCACCATCAGTGGCGCGGTTGGGTTACCCACGTCCGTATTGATGAGAATCCCGGATTAAGGGGGAACACGATCTCTGCTTCGACAAGATGTGCCAAGGAAACCGCTTTGCTAAATGCGCTGAGGTGGTAGAGTAAAAAATGATTCAAGTAATGGCTTGGTAGTGGCGTGACGTCATGCCGCAAAAAACGTCAGCAGATTGAACTTGTGTATATATTATTCTCTCTACGGTGGAATGTGGAATTTATTTTGCAGAGCCGGACACTATCCTGGTGTTCACAATCTTCTATCATTCGGAGGAGGAACCCGCCTTGCAATGCCAAGCAATATACGCGCCGGACTTATCATCATTGAAGCCTGGTTCAGGGGCTACTGAGGGAGTCCTGGATTAGGGGGTGTTCGGATAGCCGGACTACCATCATCAGCCGAACTATCATCGGCCGGACTATCATCATCGACCGGACTCCAAGACTATGAAGATACAAGATTGAAGACTTCGTCCCATGTCCGGATGGGACTTTCCTTGGAGTGGAAGGCAAGCTTGGCGATACGGATACGTAGATCTCCTACCATTGTAACCGACTCTATGTAACCCTAGCCCTCTCCGGTGTCTATATAAACCGGATGGCTCTAGTCCGTAGGACAACGACAACAACAACCATTACAATCATACCATAGGCTAGCTTCTAGGGTTTAGCCTCCTTGATCTCGTGGTAGATCCACTCTTGTAAACACCCACAATATCAATATCAATCAAGCAGGACGTAGGGTTTTACCTCCATCAAGAGGGCCCGAACCTGGGTAAAACATCGTGTCCCTTGTCTCCTGTTACCATCCGCCTAGACGCACAGTTCGGGACCCCCTACCCGAGATCCGCCGGTTTTGACACCGACAGCTACACACAAGTCAAAGGTATGGACTATGGTGAGACTTACGCTCCCGTTGCTAGACTTGAGTCCATTCGCATCTTACTTGCCTATGCTAATCACCATGATATCACCTTGTACCAAATGGACATTAAAAGTGCTTTTCTAAATGGTGAAATAGAGGAGGAAGTTTATGTTAAGCAACCTCCCGACTTTGTCAATCCTAAGAAACCCAATCATGTTTACAAACTTCACAAAGCTCTTTATGGTCTTAAACAAGCTCCTAGAGCATGGTATAAATGCTTGACCAAGTTCCTTATTGAAAAAGGCTTTGAAATTGGAAAAATTGATTCCACACTTTTTACTAAAAGGGTTAATGGAGAACTATTTGTGTGCCAAATCTATGTTGATGATATTATATTTGGTTCAACTAACCCTCATTTTAGTGAAAAGTTTGGGAAGCTAATGTCGGAGAAGTTTGAGATGTCTATGATGAGTGAACTCAAATTCTTTCTTGGGTTGCAAATCAAGCAAACTAAGGAAGGTACTTTTGTTTCTCAAACGAAGTACACCAAGGACTTATTCAAGAAGTTCAATATGCAAGAATGCAAAGGTATGACTACACCCATGCCTACTAGTGGACATCTTGACTTGACCAAAGATGGTGAACCGGTTGATCAAAAGGTTTATCGCTCTATGATTGGTTCATTGTTATATCTAAGTGCTTCACGCCCCGATATCATGCTAAGTGTGTGCATGTGTGGACAATATCAAGCTGCTCCTAAAGAATGTCATCTTATGGCCGTGAAAAGGATAGTGAGATACTTAATCCATACACCAAATTTTGGCATTTGGTATCCTAAGAGGGCCTCTTTCGATCTTGTTGGCTACTCTGACTCGGACTATGCCGGAGACAAGGTTGATAGAAAGTCCACTTCGGGTACTTGTCAATTTCTTGGTAGATCTCTTGTGTCTTGGTCTTCCAAGAAACAAAACTCGGTATCCTTATCCACCGCCGAAGCGGAATACATTGCCGCTGGTTCATGTTGTGCTCAATTACTTTGGATGACCCAAACTCTTAAAGATTATGGGATATATGTGAAACATGTTCCATTTCTTTGTGACAATGAAAGTGCTATCAAAATTGGTCATAATCCTGTACAACATTCTCGAACTAAGCATATTGAAGTTCGTCATCATTTCATTCGAGATCATGTTGCTAAGGGTGACATTGATCTTAAGCATGTTCGCACCGAAAAGCAATTAGCGGATATATTCACTAAACCACTTGATGAGAGAGTGTTTTGCAGGTTAAGAGGAGAATTGAACATCATTGATGCTTCAAACTTGGAGTAGAAACTCCATTGGATACATGCAAGACATGATCTTATGACTAATCCTTGATATTTCTCTTATGATGAAAATCTTATGTCTTGGATATATTTGCACCTTGCATGTTATCTAACCCATGTAGGTACTTGGTTGAATCAAATTCCATGAGATTGTAATCTACTCACATCTTGAGCAATCTCTACATCACCAAGTTTCTACACTATGGTGGTTGAAGACAAGGAAGCACGAAACCATTCAAGCATATCCTTTGACAAATTCTATGTTGAGCTTCATGATTGTCATTTTTGGATACACAAGTGCTCTTCCTTGCAAGAACTAACCCATGTAGGTAGATGGACTCAAATTCCAAGTGGTGCTCCCAACTCTTGATGAGCTACATCAACCTTGAGCAACCCACACAAGTTCAACTACATGGACAACACCACCAATCAAGGTATGTTATTCCATCTTAGAGAAGCTTTACTCCAAGTCATGAGCTAAAGCAACTCGACAAGATGTGAATACATCAAGATGCTTAAATGAAAAATGGCAACCCCATTTTGAGCTTAAACGATGAGTATGACCTATGATTAAGTGATCTCACTTGACTCCTAAGTCAATATACTCTAACGTAGGTGACTTTGTCGCTGACCACCTCTATATGAAGTTCTCTTGTGGTCTTTTCTGTGTTTTTTTTGCATTTGACTCATACATATTTGTTTCCCCTTTCAAAAGAAAACTTCATCTAGATTTCGTTCTATTTGCTCTGCATTTTCTGCATCAAATTCATTGCATATCATTCAGTAAATTCCTTGCAAATCTTTGTGAGATCTTACTAGTCTAGTGAGATGAGGTGACAAGTGTTTTCTCTGCGATGAACTCGGTTTCACCGATTTGTTGTTTTCGGTCCAACCGAATCCTTTCGGTACAAAGCAAACCACTCGGCGCGACCGATTTCACAACAGGAAAAACAGTTTGCCACTTATTCTGTGTTTCTACTGATCCAGCTCCACTCAATGAATCTTGTCCTCTACAAGCATCACATTTTTATAAATGCTATGTGCTGTGACTCAAGGATCAAACCCTTCTTGGAAATTGATGTCAAAGGGGGAGAGAGAGATCACATCAAAGCTTATCACTTAGAGAGATCACATCAGAAAGAGAGAGTGTCACCTCCACAAGGGGAGAAAGAGATCTCCAGGGGGAGAGAATACTCAAGTAGAAAGTATTTCTCAAGGATCCCAGATGCTTGGTGTTCAAGATGAGAGATGCCACATGTCTTCTTGAGGGGAAAGACATGTTCATATGTGCTTATTTGCATTAGCTTGCATTAGCTCTGTTCATTTATATCTTTCGGCTCTGATTTTCTGTTCCCTATCTTCTCCCAGTATCCCATGCTAGATTCAGGGGGAGCAAGACATCTAAGGGAAAGAAATCATTTAAATTCATTGCATATCTTTACTCTTGGGGACATGTCTAATCCAATGGGGTACTTAGTACTCACTCTCTACATGTCATCCCAGTCTTGGTATTCTTGTGGTTTCTTCTGTTTGCTCTGGCTAGTAGATGTACCTATGTTATCTAACCTTGTTTACGCAGGTTCATTCCATCCTAAGCCAACTCAAGACTACAAGGTAAGTATATGCATCACAATCATGTGTATGCGGAATTCTTGCTGATGTACATACTGTTTGCAAGAAGGACTCATGGGCATGAAGGTATTTTCCTTAATATTCTTTGCTCTGATGCATATGGCCAAGATACATGTAACACATTGCCTGCTCTATCATGGTTATGCTCTCACATGCTTCTATATTCCATATTTACATGATTGCATACATGTAGGGGGAGCCTATGCTTGTTACATGTCTTTCCAATGCTTTACTTGCTATTCTTTATATCTTTATCTAAAGCTTTGATGTATGTTGTCATCAATTACCAAAAAGGGGGAGATTGAAAGCACAAGTGCTCCCTAGGTGGTTCTGGTAATTAATGTCAACATATCTCTTGTTGGACTAACACTTTTATCTAGCATGTTTCAGGTAAGTTCAACAATGGAGTGGCGTGGACTAAAAGAGGTGGGAACTCCTTCAAGATGCTAAGGACAAAGGATTGGCTCAAGCTTCAAGCTCAAGACTCTTCATTTTACATTTTAGTGATCCAAGATCACATTGAGTCTATAGGAAAAGCCAATACTATCAAGAAGGGATGAGGTGTTGCTTAATGAGTTTCTTGCTCCACAGTGCTTAGTGATATGCTCCAAAACCCTCAACTACTTTCCCACTTCCACACATATGACCTAAACCAAAAGTCAAACTCCGCCACACCGATTCTTTCTATCTGGCGCCACCGAGTTCAGATGTCATAGCCACCGCCACAAACCCTAGGCAAATCGGTCTCACCGATAGGGATCTCGGTCTCACCGAGATGGGATTGTAATCTCTCTGTGTATGTCCATTACCAAAACCGGTCTCACCGAGTTTGTGCAATCGGTACTACCGAGTTTACAATGCAAACTTCCTGGTTGACTGATTACCAAAATCGGTCTTACCGAGTTTGTGTAATAGGTCCAACCGAGTTTGCCTGACCAACTCTCTGGTTAGCTAATTACCAAAATCGGTCCAACCGAGTTTGTGTAATCGGTCTCACCGAGATTACGTTATGCCCTAACCGTAACCATATCGGTCCTACCGAGTTGCATATCGGTCCCACCGAAAATCCTAACGGTCACTAGGTTTACTAAATCGGTCTGACCGAGTTTGTTGATTCGGTCCCACCGAGTTTGGTAAATTTTGTGTAACGGTTAGATTTTGTGTGGAGGCTATATATACCCCTCCACCTCCTCTTCATTCGTGGAGAGAGCCATTAGACTGAACCTACACTTCTAGCATACATTTTCTGAGAGATAACTACCTACTCATGTGTTGAGGCCAAGATATTCCATTCCTACCATATGAATCTTGATCTCTAGCCTTCCCCAAGTTGCTTTCCACTCAAATCTTCTTTCCACCAGATCCAAATCCTATGAGAGAGAGTTGAGTGTTGGAGAGACTATCATTTGAAGCACAAGAGCAAAGAGTTCATCATCAATGCACCATTTGTTACTTCTTGGAGAGTGGTGTCTCCTAGATTGGCTAGGTGTCACTTGGGAGCCTCCGACAAGATTGTGGAGTTGAACCAAGGAGTTTGTAAGGGCAAGGAGATCGCCTACTTCGTGAATATCTACGGCTAGTGAGGCAAGTCCTTCGTGGGCGACGGCCATGGTGGGATAGACAAGGTTGCTTCTTCGTGGACCCTTCGTGGGTGGAGCCCTCCGTGGATTCGCGCAACCGTTACCCTTCGTGGGTTGAAGTCTCCATCAACGTGGATGTACGATAGCACCACCTATCGGAACCACGCCAAAAACATCCGTGTCTCCAATTGCGTTTGAATCCTCCAAAACCCTTCCTTTTACATTCTTGCAAGTTGCATGCTTTACTTTCCGCTGCTCATATACTCTTTGCATGCTTGCTTGTTATGTATTGTGAATGTTAAACTTGTGCCTAAACTCCACTTGAACTTAAAGAACTTAAAAACTGCAACTTTGGTACTTAGTGTCTAATCACCCCCCCTCTAGACACCTCTTCTCAAGGTCCTACACTCAGCTTATCGCATTCAAGTTTAACCGGACTTAATTGAACTTGAACAACTGTTGGCTGAGTCATGGTGCCTCTGAATCGAGCTGTACAGTGCAACCACATTTACCTTATGGGAGGTCTTGATTCGGTCCTTTATCGTGCCTCTTGCCGGTGTCTCCAACGAGGGAAGGTTATGGGCGTGCGGTACCCTGGCCCGGTAAGCAGACATAACCTTGTGTGCCCGTTGTTGTTATATCCGAATTCTCCCCGTGTGGGACCGTTTATTTTGCCACGACGGTGGCCGAAGATGCCTTTGGTAGGCATGGGGCCACCCATGACTTAGCCCTGAGAGGGAGTTGGTCGGAGTGGCCGGGAGAGTGTCATGGCAGGTTTCGTCAGAATGCCGTTGGTACACCCGAATGGGAGTGCAAGGCCATGGGTTCTGTGGCGTGGGTAAAGTGCGCTAACCTCTGCAGAGTGTGTGTGTTAAATCTATCGATAGCCGCGCCCGCGGATATGGGCCCAATTCGGAGTAGGTCACACTATGAGCCAACAATAATAATAAATTGATTAATAATAACCCCGGTTCGATGATGACAAAAATGTTGGCGGTATCGAGGATACTGAGTTGTTCGATATTCGTGATCGCAAGAGGATCACCGTGGTATCGTGGATACCGATGTTGGTAAGTTGATGCATGTGTTGGTTACGAGGTAACCCGAGCAGAGTAAGTTGGTGCATGATATGTTAAACTGTTGCATGTAGTATCATCATGTTCATGTGCTTATGCCATGCTAAAGTTGTATCATGTTCAGTTGTGCATGCCAGGTTGTTCTGTTAATATTGTGCTCATGATTGCTTTAACCAGCTAACGCCATGCTATTGTTTTCCTTGATTGCTTTTCGTTATTGTGAGCTTGCAAGTACATTCAATGTACTGACCTGGCGTGTCATGCCAGTTTGCAGGTCGTGCCTGGATTGCTTGCTTGTTTGGTGTGGTTCTTGTGTTCGCGAGCTAGGATAAACGTTCCAGTCAGAGTCCCTGCGGATTGGAGTCCATCATCGCCGTTCGTTGTTCCGTTGCCAATAGTTCTTCCGCTGCCAGTAGAGGTTCCGCTGCCTCGAGTTGTTATGCTGCTTGTATAGAGCAACTGTGGTTGGCGTAGTGTCGCCGTGCCAGTATTATTCATTGTAATATCGGAGACCTTGTATTCATATTTGAGCTATAATGGAAAGCTGGTTTGTTCTATGCTAAGCAGTGCCGTATTCCAGAGGACTTCGCCTCGATCTCTAGGCTGGAATACGGGTGCGTTTCGGTTTCTCTGAGCCGGGGTGCCACATTGTTGCACACATTGCAGCAAAACTTGGCTTGGATCCATGGTTTAGTTGCACGAAAACCTGTTAATTTTCCACACACCACGCTAGATCCACTTCTTTTTTCTCTCGGCATCTACTCCCAACATGTTTGTGTTTTTCCTTTTTTTTGTTGCACACAATGAGGCAAAAGTTGGCTTGTTCCATGGTTTAGTTGCATGAAAAAGTGTTAACTCTGCACAGACACCAGATGCACCTCTTTTTGCTCTCTGTTTCTTCTCCAGGCAGCTATGAAGAAGCTTCGAAGGTGTTCCAGAGGGGAGGAAAGGGGAAAGTGAAGGAGGGACGATCTGGAGGGGAGAAGAAACTCAGTTTTTTCTTATTCCTAATGGTGCTCCCTGGTATGCCTCTCTGCTTTCTCTTTGTTCCGCATGCACTGCTCTAGTTTGCACGAGTTTTCACCTTGATTCATCTGCCATGGCAGCTCTATTGATTTGAGATCCAGTCCTGGGAACCCCTTCTTTCGTGGGGAAGGTGCAGTGTGGGGACGAAGTGGGGGCGAGGGGGCGTGTTGGCTTTGGGAGGGAGTGGTTGGACAAATTTGGTTTTTTGACCCTATTTGAAAACATTTCGGGATCTGACCTTTTCCTACCGCCAGGCACCTCAGCGTTAAGGTATAAGTGCCTACCCCCGAGGCCCTTGGTGGTAAGGGAGCATGCCCTACCGTAAAAAGTTATATAATTATCAAATACAATGCTTGTACCCACTGGCGGAGCTTAGGCAAGGCCGAATGGGCCGTGGCCCGCCCAGCCCAGCCGAAAATGGGGAAGGATGAGATGAAATTTGGGCCTCAAGTACAAGTACTATGTGTAATTCCTTAGTCCGGCCCGCCCAGCCTTTTTCCTGTAGCTCCGCCACTGCTTGTACCCACCTACCGTCGGGCACCTCGGCGGTAGGGTTACACAGGCTACCACCGGCCTGTTTGGCGGTATGGGTGCACTGCGCTAACGTGGATAAGTTGCCTACCACCAGAGGACTTGACGGTAGAATGGTATACCCTACCGGCGAGTTGTCCGGCGGTAGGAAAAGGGTCAGATCCGGAAATATTTTTGAATCCGGATTAAATTAAATCTAGCTTAACTTTAGCGAAAGGGTCAAAACATCAAATTTGGCTGCGCTGGGAGTCCTATTTGTTGGTTCGCTAGATGCGTCCATGGTTGAAACGGATGCTTAGGTGGTGGGTGTGGTCTGTGGTCGAAGAGAGATGAATGAAGATCTGAAATAGCAAGCATTTTACACAGGAGACTGAAGATGTTAGCGGGAATCTTAAGAGCTTTGCGGTAGTTTTTATTGGCAAGGGAAGCCAACGGCGTAGCACATCTTTGTGCAGCTCGGACTAGTAGTAGCACGAGACGCTGTCTCTGGATGAATTGTATCCCCAATTTTTGTAGCTAGCCAACTACAGATCGATTGTAATACTCCTGGTTCATTAATGCAAGTTTATGATTATGGAAAAAAAAGAAAGAAAAAGAATAGCAAATCCTCTCCCATCGATCAGAAGTCGAGAACCTCGAGATCGAGCACACAGGCCGATAACAACTCTTTCTTTCTCCGATTCCTCTCCCAAGTCGGATGCGCACGTATACGCGTGCAAATCCTACCCCCATCGGGACTTACTTGATTCATTCTTTTCTTCGGATTCCCCCTTTATATATAAGACGCCTAGGTACGGTACATGGTTCTAGTTTATTTAGTAGTTCAAGACCAATTAACTCCCCGTCTGTTCTCCACCGCCGCCGGCCATGGCCAACAGCAGCTGGACCTCACCGGAGATCACGTCACCTGCCACGGTCTGGGAGCAGATCAGAACGCTCAATTTCGAGGTGACCGATTACCTGCAGCTCGATGGCATGGGTGTCGGCGAGTTCATTAGTTCGCCCCTCGTCGAAGTCGGCGGCTACAAGTGGAAGATCAAATTCTACCCGGACGGGATCGACGAGGACTGTGACGGCCACGCCTCAGCGTTTTTGCGCTGTTACAGCCAAGACACGGATCCGGATGTGATTGCCAAGGTCACGCTGAGCATCCTAGAGAAAAGGAGTCAGGTAAACGTAGCCAGCTTCGATAAGCTCAAGTGCGTCTTCTCTCGGTGCGATTTCCCTGCATGGGGTCACCAGGAATTCGTCGACAAGTCCAAGCTGGAATCGCTGTCGGAACTCGGGGACGGCTGCTTCACGATACGGTGTGTTCTCACCGTCGTCACCGACGAGCCACCGTCTCGGGGGCTGTCTCGGGAGCTGCCCAGCCAACTCTGCAGCCAACTCGAGAGCATGCTCGAGGACGGGAGAGGCACTGACGTCACGTTCCGCGTGGGCAGCCACAAGTTCCGCGGGCACAGGTGCGTTCTGGCCGCGCAGTCGCCGGTGTTCAGAGCTCAGTTCTATGGCCCCATGGCGGAGAAGGACAAGCCGCGCGTCAAGGTCGTCGGCGTGGAGCCAGCCATCTTCCAGATGATGCTTCGCTACATTTATGCAGACAAGCTGCCGCCGCCGCCCGCTGAAGGCTACAGCGTCGCAGTGATGCAGCACCTGATGGTCGCGGCAGACTTGTATGGGCTGGACAGGGTGAAGCTCATGTGTGAAAATGAGCTGTGCAAAATTATGGATGCCGCCACCGTTATGAGCACGTACGCGCTGGCGAATCAGCACCACTGTAAACGACTCAAGGATGCGTGCGTAGACTTTATGACGTCAAAAGAAGTGTTGGCCGCCATCCTCGAGACCAATGAGCGCTTCATGACACGTTGCCGACCACTGCCACTGGAGGGGATCATGAAGAGGAGGAAGTTGATCACAGCAGGAAATTCAAAAGGACTCGTACAAAATAGATGTTTTTTTGTGTGTGCATAAAATACATCGCGGAAAGTGCCTCAACGTTTGTAAGCCGAAAACGTCTGAAGATTGATGTACTAAAACCTTGGTATTTGTTTACAAAAAACTTGAAAAGTGGAAGGTTTATGTTTGCCTTATGAAATTCACATACAAACTATCGCATTCCCCTTTGGATCCCTTGGGTGTTGAAAGAAAATAATTAATAACCATATACAGAACCCTTGTGCACGAACTGAGCCTATCTCACATAGCGAACCTCATATAGTTAGATTCTTTGTGGTGGAACTACCACACTAGGGTTCAAGTCCTAGACTCGGCACTGAGTGAATAGCAAAAAACTACCACATTACGGGCTATAGTTTCAAAAAAACTACCGCTTTTTTTAATTTTTCAAAAAACTACCACAAAAGTGGCTGGCTGTTCCAAAAAACCCAAGTGGCCGAACGGTTAAGTTTTAACTGGGGTTATGACATATGGGGCCCGCCCGTCAGTGTTTTGTCGGCCACAGTGCTCACGGCGCGCGGGTGACGGCCGTTAGGGCGCATGGGTCGTCCCGACCAGGTCAAACGGATCCGGCCCGCCCTCACTCTGTCTTCCCCCTCTCTGTCTCCCTCTCTCTCGTGCTCGCCTCCCTCTCCGATGGCGGCGGCGGCGGCGAAACTAGGCGATGGCGGCCATTCAACGGGTGGAGGTGGAAGGGGGGATGGAGGCGGCGAGTTCTCAGAGGTTGATAACTGGCTGGGAAGCGGTAGCTTCGCAACCCAGCCAGCGGCGGCGCCGCCGCCGTAGCGGACACCACAGGCTGCAGCTCTGATGCAGGCTCCTACGCCACAGGCTACACCGCCGTCGCCTGGTAATTGCCAGTTCTCGCTTGAGTACAGAGCAGCGAGGTCTCTTGCTAGCGCTGTGCAGGCAGATCCGGCCAACTCCCAGCACTGGGCCTTTGCATTTGGAGGGGTGGAGTAAGTTTTTTTTCCTCTTATGAGCTCCTTCAACAGTTTCTGCATTTCTGCTTGTTCATTTCAAACAACATAGCATAATTTAGTTAGTTTTTTGACCAAACCCTAGGTTGATGCTGCTGTGATTCATCTTAGAACATGAACATGCACTGAATAATAGTTGAGCAAACACTCTGTGGCATGTTTTGGATCCAACAGTATCACTTAGCACTGAAGGATTAGTTAGATTTAGTAGAAATGCATGGTGGATTCAGAGAAGCATTTGTTGGATTCAGATTCCTTACTGTACTTTATAGTTAGTATGCACTGAATTTTTGTAGCAAAAAACACTTAGTTAGGTGGGCTTTTCAAATAACATATTATGTAATGCAGGCTGGATGATGAAATTTGGGAGGTTAGGCTGCATTTCCAGGGCAGAGATAATATGGAAAGGAGGTTTTATGTTTCATACATCACATTTCTGAACTTGATAGCACTTACTGAGACTGAAGGCTATGGGTCAGATGACTACATGTACTGGGTAAAAGAACAAGGGATTGGACAGGAAGGTTTATTTCTTCTGGACAGTCAAGATGCAGTTGAAGAAATGATAGACCACTCAGATTTAACAGTGCTCAATATCATTGTTTCCAAGGCAAATGAAGATAGAGATGTTGAATGTAACAGGGCTCACAATGTTTGTGAAGAACAAATTCCAATAGGCAGTCCAGTGGAGGGTCCTGGTTTTGTGTTAAGTCTGTCACAAGATGGAGTGGTCCACCCTATTGAAGTTAATTTGAACACACAACAGAGCTGTAACCTTAACATTTCAGAAGCTCATGGTGGATATGATGGACAGGCTGGTGGTGAAGAGGATGATGATATTGACAAATCATCCTTAGACTTTGAGATTGATAGGGGTGACTATAGAGGGATAAAGATGTCTTACAAGGCATTGAGAAATTTTCATGTTAGGACTTTGAGAAACTTTCAGTACCATAGGAATGAACCATCAAGGGTTATTGTTTGGTGCCCAGAGAGGAAGAATGGATGTGATTTTTTCATGACTGCATCCAAAGTAGCCCATGAAGATACATTCACAATCAAGAAGTGGCACATGGATCATAGTTGTGGAGCTTGTGGAGAGAGTACAAAGGTTACTGCTGAATGGGTTGCAGAAGCTGTGGAGGGCACAGTTAGATCAAATGTAAAGGCTGATGTAGAGACAGTTATCAAACATACTAAGAAGAAGTTTGGGGTGCATGTACCTAGGAGTTTGGCATATAGGGCAAGACTGATGGCTGTTGATGTTGTGCAAGGTGATCATAGAAAGCAGTATCTGAGGTTGAGGGACTACCTACAATGTGTGCTTGACACAAACCCTGGAAGCAGGTGCATAGTGACAACTTTTGAGGATCCTTTGAACCCAGCCCCCACACCAAGGTTCAAGTACATGTTCTATTGCCTCCAGGCATCAAAAGATGGATTTCTTGCTGGTTGTAGTCCTTTCATAGGTACAAATCAGTGATTTAATCATGTTAGAAATGTAATCAAGTTATTCAATTTTTCCCTAACTATCTCTGTTTATGCAGGACTTAATGATTGCTTCATCAAGTTATCCACAGGCCAGCAGATATTGGCAGCAACTAGGAGAGATGGGAACAACAATGTGTTCTCAATTGCTTTTGGGGTGGTTGACAAAGAGGATGGGCCTAGCTGGACCTGGTTTTGCAGTGAACTCTGTTTTCATTTGAACAATTAAGTTATGTGGTCTATGTATGAACTGCTTGGAACAATTAAGTTATATGGTCTGTGTTTGAACTGCTTGGAACAATTAAGTTATCTGTTGTCAAGCTCTATTTTGATTTGATATGTCCTAGGAGACCATCTAGATTTGCCCATCTAGGCACCAAACCCTAAGAGACCAAACCATAACATATCTAACTTAAACATCAAGATCACCAGATCAATTCATTGATTCATCATATAGATAGAACATTTTTCTTTCACCAGCTTCATACATTGCATTGCATCATAGACAACTTGATTCATCAAATACATAGCTCATTCAACATTGTTCTTACACCAACTTCAAACATCACATAGATAGAAAGACAGATCTAGGAACACAACATCATGGGTACAGAATCCTAGTCCGCCTCTGCCTAGTGACCTGAAAGGGATGGAAATTTGACCTCCTCCTTGCCCAGTAGATGATATCATCATCACTAGGGTTGGAACCAGGGGGGAATGCCTCCAGGAACTGCTCTATGTCCTTGCGGTTGCGTGCTGCAAGGATCATCTCAGCAAGTTGCCTTCTCGCTCTCCTCCTTGCATCTTGGCGCCTGGCTTGCCTGGGCACCTCTTCTTCTCCATCTATGACCTCTCCAGGATCCATCTCTCCCTTGGATTCTAGGGTTTCTTTGGCGGCTGGGGGGTTGAGAAGGGTGGGGATGGGGGATTGACTGCGTTTCAGTCAAGGGGTGGGCTTTATAGACTACTAATGGTTGGTGGTAGGTAGGTGGAGTAATAAAAAAGCCCAGTCTAGGCCCATAATGTGTACATAATGGTTTTAGGCCCAAAAATATACTAGTTCAACGTTGCTACTTTCAGGAAAACAACCTAAAGGAAAAAAACAGTTCTTCACTACATTACTTAAGATAGATAGGTTCTTAACAGTACAATGACAGTTCTCCACCACTCTAGTTACCATAACTTAAACAGTTCATATAGGACTGCACAAAATATACTCCTACCATCATCTTGCAAGGCCTGTTATATGTGTAGGCCACCTTACTTACTTAACCACCATTGTCCAAATCTTCAAGCCTCCAGTATGGCCTTGATTTTCTCAAGCTTTTCCTTGCTCCCATGGCCAGCATTCAGCAGATCAGCAACTACTTTCTCAAGCTCTGTCTTCTCTTGTGCAAGAAGATCCCTGTCCACCTTTATCTCTTTCATTGCCTTCCTGGTGTTGTGAATTATGTCTGCCTAGGCCTGAAGGATACACCTCTGTTCTTTTGCTAGCCTTAGCTTCTCCATCTTCATCTCCAGCTCTAGCTCTTCCTTCTGCTTCTCAAATTTCTTAGTATCCATTGCTTTTTGGTAGTCAATCTTGCCAACACCATCCTGCCAGTCAAACATCTTGCTAACATCATCAACCATTTTATGATACTCAGTGCAGAGATGATCATAGTCCTTCTTCAACTTGGCAACCTCATCCTCATATGCATGCTTGTCTTGAATCCTTCCAAGGTTTTCCTGACGGAACATTTCCAACAACTTGATGAGGCAGTTCTTAAGTACATCAGGCCAGGCAAGATCAACCCACTGAACTACACCACAATTCACACCTCCCTGTAGTTTGATCAGAGAACACATACTTCAGAAAATGCATAAATTCAGTTCTAACTTCAATTCAAAAAGAGGATTGGTACACAAGGATGACATGTAGCCATAAATTCAGTACTAAATTCAGTTCAAACAGAGTTAATGTACAAATTCAGTAACCACTGGGCATAACTGAATCCACTAGGCATAACTGAATCCACCCAGCATACTCAATTACTCACCTGAACAGGGCATCCATAGAACCTCCTACCAGTGTTAGCACCTTCAAAAGCAACACACTTGCTAGGCTTCGTATTGTGCAGAGTACACTTGGAAACTTCCTCCATGGGAGCACCACACCAGAGTGGCTCAGGGATGGTGTCAGGTATGTCCTACATGCAGTAAAAGGTAGATCAGAACCAATGCATCAACTAGTTCAACTTGAGTCAAGCTTTGCCTTGCTCAAGGTCAGATCAGACATCACAGTGCCATCCATACCCTAGATCAAAACTAATAGATAACCAATCCAAACGAATCCATCCATACAAATATACAGCTCATCAACCCTCATTCCCAAATCGATTCAACCCTAACCCTAACCCTAGATAATGACAGAGAGGAGGAGGATGAGGCTTACAAAGTACTCCATGTCCATCAGGTTGCCCCCCATGCTGTCGTCGGAGCTCTCATCCCCATCATGCCAAGAAGGCATCCTGGCCGGCGACGAGGAACTGAGGTGGTCGGCGACGATGGAGAGCTCGGCCAGGGGAAATAGAGCGAGGGGGGAGACTGAGAGTGAGGGGGGAGAGTGAGAGTGAGTGAGCGCAAGGGAGACAGAGTGAGGGCCGGATCCGTTTTCACCTGGTCGGAATGGCCCGTGCACCCTAACGGCCGTCACCCGCGCGCCGTGAGCACTATGGCCGACAAAACACTGACGGGCGGGCCCCATATGTCATAACCCCAGTTAAAACTTAACCGTTCGGCCACTTGGGTTTTTTGGAACAGCCAGCCACTTTTGTGGTAGTTTTTTGAAAAATTAAAAAAAGCGGTAGTTTTTCAGAAGGATAGCCCGTAATGTGGTAGTTTTTTGCTATTCACTCCTCGGCACTGGTACTCATATTTTCCTGTATTTATTTCAGGTTTTACGATGGATTCCATCAGTGGGACAAATCTTCAAATAACGACGTTACTTTACGAAAAAGGTAGAAATGCAAGTTATTGTGTCTCCAAATTTTGTTTGCACCTTCAAGTATAGATTTGATATGTCATCATATATCCGAATCATTGATTTGTGGAAGTATGCTTTTTTATGAATGAAAAAGTACAATGGGTGAAAACAAAGCAAACTATGAAAGATGTGTTTTGGCTCGGAGTCATGTGCTCCTAGGTTGAATAATAGAAAATAAATAGAAAATGAAATGAAATTTGTGATTTATTTTGTACATGTTAAATGTTAGTACGCGGTCGCAAACACTTTCATGCAAAAACGAACACTCATGCTTGCTCCATAAACATACCAAAGTTTAGTGCTCTAATCAAAATAAAACTTTCACTCAACCTGCCGCTTCGACCCTTGTCGCAATATTTGTCGTTTTTCCACAGAAAATTTTAGGCAACCAAAAGAACCCTTTTTTTATAACAACAGCCAAAGAACCCGAACATGTGCATACCCATTTAAAAAAATTGTTGTAAAAGTATTTTTGGCATGCCAACACATATGTTTCCGGAGCCAGATTGAATACCCTAGGAATTATGTGATAAACAAGGGAAAACATTGGAATAACTACACGAATCATACGCATGCGTCAACTGCATCCTTCGATTGACGCGTCCTAGTGGACCTGTGTCTCTCCCCCTTATCCTCATCTTGGGAATACCCTTCACACTACTTATTTGTCGCTTCTTCCTGGCGATGTGCAACAACGATCTTCGCCACCATGCCCACTCCTCTGGGCACAACAGGCCAAGTGAAGCATCGTCCCCACCTTCGTTGACATTCGTAGCAACACACACACACTTTGCTGGATGCAAGAGACACTCCCTTTTGATGGCAACACTCATCGTTGTAAGTAGCCACACCCGGGGATGGAAGGGGTGACGTAAGGGGTGTCAATCATTACTCCAAGCGGCCATGCGAGACTTGCGAGGGTGGCAAGGTCGTGCTTGAAGCGGCCATGGTCGGGGCTATGAGGATGGTGACAGCAGTACATTGAGAACGATGGTTTCAAGGGGCGGCAATGTCAGAGCTTTCAGGGCGTCAATGGCTGGATTATACAAAGGAGCGTGGGAGGGGGCGAAGGGTGCGTGTCGGTGTACCGTTGCAAGAGTTGGAGATTGTGGCGAGATTTCCTACTCCATGATGTCATCATCATTGCTGGAGGTATCAGCAACATGGTTCATTATCACGACACAAAGAAGTTCTTTAAGAAGGAATGAATTAGTGACATTGGTATTGTGCCTACACAAGAAAGTATATGATATAAAAACTGAAAAAATTATTAAAAAAATGAAGTTTTCTAAAAAAAAATATTTGTGGCATTGGTATTACCCTCTAATAAGATAGAAAATGAACAAAAATCTAAAACAAATAATGACAAAATTTGCAAACAATTTACACAAAAATTGCACTTTCTGTATATCCAAGAATAACCATGTAATAGTGAAATTTTCACGCAAAATAACTTTCCTAATGAGTGAATTAGTGGCATTGGAATTACCCTTAAAAAAGACAGAAAAATAAAATATAAACTAAAATAATAATAATGAAGTTTTCTAAGGAAGAATGAATTAGTGGCATTGGTATGAGCCTTTCAGAACAAAGGAAATGAAAGAAAAATAACAAAAAAATTGCACATATTTGACAGAAAAAATGCACTTTTTAATAATATGCAAAATTAAGCATATAATAGTGTACTTTTCACAAAAAGAATTTAAGGTTTCCTAAGAAGGAATGAATTAGTGGCCTCGGTATTACCATTTTAGAAAGAATAAAATAAATACAAACTAAAACAAATCAAAATAATGAGATTTTCTAGAAAAAATAAATTAGTGGCTTTGGTATTACCCTTTAAGAAGAAAGAAATGAAATAAAATACCAAAGTGAAAGAAAATAAAATTCCTAATTTTTTGACATAATTTGCACACAAAATTTACGCTTCTTAAAAATATGCAAGGATACACATATAACACTGCAATTTTCACAAAAGAAAAATGCTAACAAGAAATGAGTTAGTTGCATTCGTATTAACCTTAAAGAGGAAAGAAAATGGAATAATAACTAAACCAAAATCAAAATAATGAAATTTTATAAGAAACAAAGAATTAGTGGCATGGCATTGGTACTACTCTTTAACAAGAAAGATAACAATAAATGTTAAAACAAACTTGCACACAACTTTACACTAAAATTACATTTTTTGTACTATGCAAACTACATTTATATAATAGTGTAATTTTCATGCATATTGCATAATATTTGTGTGTATATGTTTACACTCACTCAACATCTCAAATATATTCACGAAGGAAAATAAAAATAAGAAAACAACTATTAAGGTAAAAAAAAACTTAGTGTATAGTTTCCGTTGAGTAAACGTAGCGTACATAGGACAATGCGTGTATTGTGTGTGTGTATGAGTTACTGTTCCTTGTAGTCCTTGTTGCACTAAAAACAGAATCAAAAACATAATATAAAAATTAAAAGGGAGAAAGGGGAGGGCTGGGTGGCCCATGTAATGGGATTTCACAGCCCAATAGCAAATCGACTAACCCAAAACTTCTCAAAGAGGACCAGGAAAAAAGAAAGCGCTTCTCTCTCAAAAAAAAGGAAAAAAGAAAGCGCGAATCTTAAAAAAAAAATCAACTGACCTAAAATATATTTTTTAAACACACCTATAATCTATTTCCAGGCAACTAACCTATAGCTATTCCCCGCAAAAAAAAAAAAAACCCTATAGCTATTGTAAGTTGAAAGAAAAAACTATAGGTATTATGATAAAAAATACAGTACTCCGTATTAGGAAGAGACCAAGGCTAGTCCTAAACAAACTCTCAAGCTCGATATGCACTCGTCTATCGCCCATCGCGAACACAAATATGGTTTTCCGTGTCTGAATATCGAACCTTTAGACAGATGTTTGTACTTGTTTCCCAAGTTGAGAACGAGGCCAAGCTCTAGCCGACAACAAGGCTTGAAACTTTGTCATCGTAAGTCTGAATGACTCCTTGATTTTCTTCCGTTCTTTCTTCTCATATATATTCCTGTCAAAAGCTAGGAGTATATATCTACGCGCGTGCAAATTCTGTTCGAGTTTGAGACCGATCAACTCACGTTTGTCCCTCTGCCCTGGCCGGCCATGGCTAACAGAAGCTCGACCTCACCGGAGATCACCCCTCGAGAACGAGATGCATCGTGGAGCACGATACCGAGACGCTCAGCCTCGAGCTGATCAATTACCTGCAGCTCAAGGGCATGGAGGTCGGCAAGTTCGTCAGCTCGCCCGTCTGCAGAGTCGGCGGCTACGAGTGGGAGATCAGATTCTACCCGCACGGGCTTAACCAGGACTGTACCGGCACGGCCTCGTGCTTGCTTTGCTACCTCGGCAAAGACAAAGAGGTGAGAGCCAAGTTCACGCTAAGCATGATAGAGACAAAGGGCCTGCAGGCACAGGTAGCCGGCTTCGGTACGCAGCTGGATTACGCCTTCACTCCGCGGTTGCACGACTACGGCCACCATCGGTTCGTGACGAGGTCGAAGCTGAAATCCCTGGCTCGCCTCGGCGACGGCTGTTTCACGATCCGGTGCGTGCTCAACGTCAGGAGCGAGTCCCCGCCGCTGGAGCTACACGATGACCTCGAGCGCATGCTCGAGGATGGGCTGGGTGCGGACGTCACGTTTGGCGTGGGCGGCCGGGAATTCGACGCGCACAGGTCCATCATGGCGGCACGGTCGCCGGTGTTCCGGGCGCAGTTCTTCGGCCCGATGGCGGAGAAGGACATGAGGCACGTCGAGGTCATCGACATGGAACCTACCATCTTCGAGATGATGCTTCGCTATATCTACAACGATAAACTCCCGTCCAGCAACGACGACGGAGGAGGCTACAACGCTGCAATAATGCAACATTTGCTCATCGCGGTGGATAGGTATGGGCTGAACAGACTGAAGCTCATGTGCGAAGAGGAGCTGTGCAAGAGGATGGACGTGGAGACTCTCATGACCACGTTATCGTTGGCGGATCGGCATCATTGTGAGCGGCTAAAGGATACCTGTGTTGAGTTTATGTTGTCCAAGAAGGTAATGACCGCCCTTACAGAGACCGACGGGTTCAAGGAGTACATACACACATATTGTCGACCATTACCTTTGGAGGATGAACTCACGAAGAAAGGACAGCCGTCGACCGAGAAGGAGTAATGGTCCAATCCAAAAATCCAAAAGGGTATGTATGCATACCAAGAGTTAACTTCCTCGCCTTTTTTTAGATCGTTTACACATTTTTCTATCAGCTCATCATACACCATATAGCGGTCACAGAACAAAGGTACTCTTTTATTCATTAAGACGTTATCTGAAGTATTTGTGTTGCGCTGTTGTTTATAACTTGTTCAATTTGAAACCTAGTTTAGGAATTATCCTCCTTTTCTAGCGAAAAGGATCAGATTTATAATAAAGATTCACTGGGAGTACAAAGCACCTCAAACATAATAAAAATTATATCGAGGTCCATGGACCACCGAATGATGATTGCCGCCGCCAAAACGAGCCGCTGTCGACGCCGCTCCCATACCGGAGCCGGCTTAATCTTGTCGATGACCGCTGGGAAGTCTTCGTGTACGTGGCCGTAAGGACCAGCGCCCTGGAGCCGCAGCCGTCGCCTTTGAATCGTTGAATCGATCTGAAGAACCTGACACCAAATATCGTCGTTGTGTATGCGCCGCGAGAAATCCTAACCTCGCTGCCCCAAATTGCTAGTAGGAATCTATGCTGGAGCTCCATCTAATCTGTCCCAACGGACGAACTTGAGGAGGATCGAAGCCCGGAAGAATGACTCGAAGAAGGAGCGCTGCCATTCATCTAGACACTGCCCCTATGAGGACTAAAACCCTACCTATCTACTAACAGGAGACGAGACACCAGGAATCTCCTCCCCGCCATCAGCCGCCGGAGCGGCAAGCGGGGGGGGGAGGAAAACCCACGGGCTCGACAATGGAGATCGAGAGAAGGAATGATTTCCCAAGACGCCTTGGGAATTATCCTTTTTCGACCAATAAAGCTATTGCGGGTGGAGTGTTAGGCGATAAAACCCCAAAAGCACAGGTGGAAACATGAAGAGAAGAACAACTAACATAAACACCATGTACTAAAATCTTACATAGTAGTAAATATGCACTTTGCAGTTTGCTATATTTATTGATTGCATTGGCTTTTGGTCAAGAAATAAAGGGCTATTGATTCAAAATGTTGTTCTAAATATTTGTGTGGCATCGCTGCTTAACTAGTTCGGTGGAACATCTGCCCTTGTGTATTGCAACCATATTTTTTCCTATCATAGTTACTATATGAAGCTTGTATTATTAATTTAATTTTTCTTTACCTCAGTGATATAGTGAAAATTTCCTATTTTTATACAAGCTAATAGAAAACATGCCCGTGGATATGGTTCTCGAAGGCTTCGCTGCCTTCTCTAAGATTTCGCGTGGAATTGTGTGTTCATGGCACCCTAGGGGAAGGGAGGGCTCTGCTCATTGTTTGGGAAGTGCTCCTCGGACCTAGTATTGAGATGTAAAAGCCTAACACTTCTTTCCCTTACCGCCACTTCTTATCCACTACCGTAACCATCATTGATTTCAACACAATTCCTTCCCCTTTCTTTCCTAGAACAACTTGATCCACCCATATGAAATTTTTGGCATTGCCTAAACATTGGACCACCCTCGACGACCTGAGCATCGATATCATCGTCCCTTCCCATGAAACTTGCATGCGCTAGAAGATTTAATCAATCTCGCTACTCCAACCTAGATTTTAGACCTCACGAGTGAGAAGGCAACTTACTCGCCTCCACATATGACGTATTCAACAATGCTTGAATGTTGGCCATCAACACTCCTTTCCATGACAATATTTAGCTTGGCAAGTATCACTCAATCTTGTGCCCCCAATCTTGTGTGTGTCAGCATTACCGATCCAGAGATGACACTGATGCACAGAGACTTGACCGTTTGAGGTCTGGTCACTACAGCTGTCTTGGGCTTAGAAGGGGCAGCCCCAGACTTTATGGCATCCCCATCAGCTTTTGAGACTTTGGTGCTGGTGCATCATCTTCTGTTGGGGAACGTAGTATTTCAAAAAATTTGCCTACCATCACGCAAGATCTATCTAGGAGAAGCATAACAACGAGCGGGGAGAGTGTGTCCACGTACCCTCGTAGACCGAAAGCGGAAGCGTTTAGTAACACGGTTGATGTAGTCGAACGTAACCGATCAAGTACCGAATGCACAACACCTCCATGATCTGCACATGTACAGCTCGATGACGTCCCTCGAACTCTTGATCCTGCTGAGGCCGAGGGAGAGTTTCGTCAGCACGACGGCGTGGGGACGGTGATGATGAAGTTACCGGCACAGGGCTTCTCCTAAGCACTACAACAATATGACCGAGGTGTAAAACTGTGGAGGGAGGCACCACACACGGCTAAAGATCAACTTGTGTGTCTATGGGGTGCCCCCTTCCCCACGTATATAAAGGAGGGAGGGAGGAGGAGGCCGTCCAGGGGAGGCGCGCCCAAGGGGGGCGGTGGAGTCCTACTCCAAGTAGGATTCGCCCCCCCCCCCTTTCCTACTTCCACAAGGAGAAGGGGTGAAGGAGGGGGGGGAGAGAAGGAAAGGCCCCCCCCCAACCCTAGTCCAATTCGGTTTGGGCTAGGGGGGCGCGCCACTCCTTCGCCTGCCTCCTCTCTTTCAGCACTAGGCCCATGAGGCCCAATAACTCCCCGGGGGGTTCCGGTAACCCCCCGTTACTCCGGAAAATACCCGATACACTTCCGAACCATTTCGGTGTCCGAATATAACCTTCCAATATATTAATCTTTGTATCTAGACCATTTCGAGACCCCTCGTCATGTCCGTGATCTCATCCGGGACTCCGGTCAACCTTCGGTACATCAAAACACATAAACTCATAATACGAATCGTCATCGAACGTTAAGCGTGCGGACCCTACGGGTTCGAGAACTATGTACACATGACAGAGACACATCTCCGGTCAATAACCAATAGCGGAACCTGGATGCTCATATTGGCTCCTACATATTCTACGAAGATCTTTATCGGTCAAACCGCATAACAACATACATTGCTCCCTTTGTCATCGATATGTTACTTTTGCCCGAGATTCGATCGTCGGTATCACCATACCTAGTTCAATCTCATTAACGGCAAGTCTCTTTACTTGTTCCATAATGCATCATTTCGTAACTAACCCATTAGTCACATTTCTTGCAAGGCTCATAGTGATGTGCATTACTGAGAGGGCCCAGAGATACCTCTCCGACAATCCGAGTGACAAATTCTAATCTCGATCTATGCCAACTCAACAAACAACATCGGAGAAACCTATAGAGCATCTTTATAATCACCCATTTACGTTGTGACGTTTGATAGCACACTAAGTGTTCCTCCGGTATTCGGGAGTTGCATAATCTCATAGTCATAGGAACATGTATAAGTCATGAAGAAAGCAATAGCAATAAACTAAACGATCATGGTGCTAAGCTAACGGACGGGTCTTGTCCATCACATCATTCTCTAATAATGTGATCCCGTTCATGAAATGACAACTCATGTCTATGGCTAGGGAACTTAACCATCTTTGATTAACGAGCTAGTCAAGTAGAGGCATACTAGGGACACTCTGTTTGTCTATGTATTCACACATGTACTAAGTTTCTGGTTAATACAATTCTAGCACGAATAATAAACATGTATCATGAGATAAGGAAATATAAATAACAACTTTATTATTGCCTCCAGGGCATATTTCCTTCAGTCTCCCACTTACAATAGAGTCAATAATCTAGATTACATAGTAATGATTCTAACACCCATGGAGTCTTGGTGCTGATCTTATTTTGCTTGTGAGAGAGGCTTAGTCAACGGGTCTGCAACATTCAGGTCCACATGTATTTTGCAAATCTCTATGTCTCCCTCCTTGACTTGATCGCGGATGGAATTGAAGTGTCTCTTGATGTGTTTGGTTCTCTTGTGAAATCTGGATTCCTTCGCCAAGGCTATTGCTCCAGTATTGTCACAAAAGATTTTCATTGGACCCGATGCACTAGGTATTACACCTAGATCGGATATGAACTCCTTCATCCAGACTCCTTCGTTTGCTGCTTCTGAAGTAGCTATGTACTCCGCTTCACACGTAGATCCCGCCACGACGCTTTGCTTGGGACTGCATCAACTGACAGCTCCACCGTTCAATATAAATACGTATCCAGTTTGTGACTTAGAGTCATCCGGATTAGTGTCAAAGCTTGCATCGACGTAACCATTTACGACGAGCTCTTTGTCACCTCAATAAACGAGAAACATATCCTTAGTCCTCTTCAGGTATTTCAGGATGTTCTTGACTGCTGTCCAGTGATCCACTCCTGGATTACTTTGGTACCTCCCTGCTAGCAAGGCACACATCAGGTCTGGTACACAGCATTGCATACATGATAGAACTATGGCTGAAGCATAGGAAATGACTTTCATTTTCTCTCTATCTTCTGCAGTGGTCGGGCATTGAGTCTGACTCAACTTCACACCTTGTAACACAAGCAAGAACCCTTTCTTTGCTTGATCCATTTTGAACTTCTTCAAAACTTTATCAAGGTATGTTCTTTGTGAAAGTCCAATTAAGCGTCTTGATCTATCTCTATAGATCTTGATGCCCAATATATAAGCGGCTTCACCGAGGTCTTTCATTGAAAAACTCTTATTCAAGTATCATTTTATGCTATCCAGAAATTCTATATCATTTCCAATCAACAATATCTCATCCACATATAATATTAGAAATGCTACAGAGCTCCCACTCACTTTCTTGTAAATATAGGCTTCTCCAAAAGTCTGTATAAAACCATATGCTTTGATCACACTATCAAAATGTTTATTCCAACTCCGAGATGCTTGCACCAGTCCATAAATGGATTGCTGGAGCTTGCATACTTTGTTAGCATCCTTTGGATCAATAAAACCTTCTGGTTGCATCATATACAACTCTTCTTCCATAAATCCATTCAGGAATGCAGTTTTGACATCCATTTGCCAAATTTCATAATCATAAAATGTGGCAATTGCTAACATGATTCAGACGGACTTAAGCATCGGTACGGGTGAGAAAGTCTCATCGTAGTCAACTCCTTGAACTTGTCGAAAACCTTTCACAACAAGTCGAGCTTTGTAGACAGTAACATTACCTTCTGTGTCAGTCTTCTTCTTGAAGATCCATTTATTCTCTATGGCCTGCCGATCATCAGGCAAGTCAACCAAAGTCAACACTTTGTTCTCATACATGGATCCCATCTCAGATTTCATGGCCTCAAGCCATTTCGTGGAATCTGGGCTCATCATCGCTTCGTCATAGTTCGTAGGTTCGTCATGGTCAAGTAACATGACCTCTAGAACAGGATTACCATACCACTCTGGTGCGGATCTTACTCTAGTTGACCTACGAGGTTCGGTAATAACTTGATCAGAAGTTTCATGATCATCATTAGCTTCCTCACTAATTGGTGTAGGAATCACTAGAACTGATTCCTATGATGAACTACTTTCCAATAAGGGAGTAGGTACAATTACCTCATCAAGTTCTAATTTCCTCCCACTCACTTCTTTCGAGAGAAACTCCTTCTCTAGAAAAGATCCATTCTTAGCAACAAATATCTTGCCTTCGGATCTGTGATAGAAGGTGTACCCAACAGTTTCCTTTGGGTATCCTATGAAGACACATTTCTCCGATTTGGGTTCGAGCTTATCAGGTTGAAGCCTTTTCACATAAGCATCATAGCCCCAAACTTTAAGAAACGACAACTTGGGTTTCTTGCGAAACCACAGTTCATATGGTGTCGTCTCAATGGATTTAGATGGTGCCCTATTTAACATGAATGCAACCGTCTCTAAAGCACAACCCCAAAACGATAGCGGTAAATCAGTAAGAGACATCATAGATTGCACCATATCTAATAAAGTGCGGTTACGACGTTCGGACACACCATTACGTTGTGGTGTTCCGGGTGGCGTGAGTTGCGAAATTATTCCGCATTGTTTCAAATGAAGACCAAACTCATAACTCAAATATTCTCCTCCACGATCAGATCGTAGTAACTTTATTTTCTTGTTACGACGATTTTCCACTTCACTCTGAAATTCTTTGAACTTTTCAAATGTTTTAGACTTATCTTTCATTAAGTATATATACCCATATCTGCTCAAATCATCTGTGAATGTCAGAAAGTAACGATACCCACCGCGAGCCTCAACACTCATCGGACCGCATACATCAGTATGTATTCTTTCCAATAAGTCTGTTGCTCGCTCCATAGTTCCGGAGAACGGAGTTTTAGTCATCTTTCCCATGAGGCATGGGTCGCAAGATCCAAGTGATTCATAATCAAGTGATTCCAAAAGTCCATCGGCAAGGAGTTTCTTCATGCGCTTTACACCAATATGACCTAAACGGCAGTTCCACAAATAAGTTGCACTATCATTATTAAACTTATATCTTTTGGCTTCAATACTATGAATATGTGTGTCACTACTATCGAGATTCAACAAAAATAGACCACTCATCAAGGGTGCATGACCATAAAAGATATTATTCATATAAATAGAACAACCATTACTCTCTGATTTAAATGAATAACCGTCTCACATCAAACAAGATCCAGATATAATGTTCATGCTTAACGCTGGCACCAAATAACAGTTATTCAGGTCTAAAACTAATCCCGAAGGTAGATGTAGAGGTAGCGTGCCGACGGCGATCACATCGACTTTGGAACCATTTCCCACGCGCATCGTCACCTCGTCCTTAGCAAATCTTCGCTTAATCCGTAGCCCCTGTTTCGAGTTGCAAATATGAGCAACGGAACCAGTATCAAATACCCAGGCACTACTGCGAGCATTAGTAAGGTACCCATCAATAACATGTATATCAAATATACCTCTCACTTTGCCATGCTTCTTATCTGCCAAATACTTGGGGCAGTTCCGCTTCCAGTGACCAGTCCCTTTGCAGGAGAAGCACTCAGTCTTAGGCTTAGGTCCAAACTTGGGCGTCTTCACTTGAGCAGCAACTTGCTTGTCGTTCTTCTTGAAGTTCCCCTTCTTCCCTTTTCCCTTTTTCTTGAAACTAGTGGTCTTGTTGACCATCAACACTTGATGCTTCTTCCTGATTTCTACCTCTGCAGCCTTTAGCATTGCGAAGAGCTCGACAATTGTCTTATCCATCCCTTGCATATTATAGTTCATCACGAAGCTTTTGTAGCTTGGTGGCAGTGATTGAAGAACTCTGTCAATGACACTATCAACCGGAATATTAACTCCCAGTTGAGTCAAGTGATTGTGGTACCCAGACATTTGAGTATATGTTCACTGACAGAACTATTCTCCTCCATTTTTTGCAGCTGTAGAACTTATTGGAGACTTCATATCTCTCAATCGGGCATTTGCCTGAAATATTAACTTCAACTCCTAGAACATCTCATATGCTCCATGACGTTCAAAACGTTGTTGAAGTCCCGGTTCTAAGCCGTAAAGCATGGCACACTGAACTATCGAGTAGTCATCAACTTTTCTCTACCAGGCGTTCATAACGTCTGGCGTTGCTCCTGTAGCGGGTCTTGCACCTAGCGGTGCTTCGAGGACGTAATTCTTCTGTGCAGCAATGAGGATAATCCTCAAGTTACGAACCCAGTCCGTGTAGTTGCTACCATGATCTTTCAACTTAGCTTTCTCTAGGAACACACTAAAATTGAAAGGAACAGCAGCACAAGCCATTGATCTACAACAACATAGACATGCAAAATACTATCAGGTACTAAGTTCATGATAAATTAAAGTTCAATTAATCATATTACTTAAGAACTCCCACTTAGATAGACATCCCTCTAATCATCTAAGTGATCACGTGATCCAAATCAACTAAACCATGTCCGATAATCACGTGAGATGGAGTAGTTTTCAATGGTGAACATCACTATGTTGATCATATCTACTATATGATTCACGCTCGACCTTTTGGTCTCAGTGTTCCAAGGCCATATCTTCATATGCTAGGCTCGTCAAGTATAACCCGAGTATTCTATGTGTGCAAAACTGGCTTGCACCCGTTGTATGTGAACATAGAGCTTATCACACCCGATCATCGCGTGGTGTCTCGGCACGACGAACTATCGCAACAGTGCATACTCAAGGAGAACACTTATACCTTGAAATTTAGTGAGAGGTCATCTTATAATGCTACCGCCGTACTAAGCAAAATAAGATGCATAAAGGATAAACATCACATGCAATCAATATAAGTTATATGATATGGCCATCATCATCTTGTGCCTTTGATCTCCATCTCCAAAGCACCGTCATGATCACCATCGTCACCGGCTTGACACCTTGATCTCCATCGAAGCATCGTTGTCGTCTTACCAACTATTGCTATTGCTTCTACGACTATCGCTACCGCTTAGTGATAAAGTAAAGCAATTACATGGAGATTGCATTTCATATAATAAAGCGACAACCATAAGGCTCCTGCCAGTTGCCGATAACTTTTACGAAACATGATCATCTCATACAACAATTTAGATATCATCACGTCTTGACCATATCACATCACAACAAGCCCTGCAAAAACAAGTTAGACGTCCTCTACTTTGTTGTTGCAAGTTTTACGTGGTTGTTACGGGCTGAGCAAGAACCGTTCTTACCTATGCATCAAAACCACAACGATTTTTGTCAAGTGTGCTATTTTAACCTTCAACAAGGACCGGGCGTAGTGACACTCGATTCAACTAAAGTTGGAGAAATAGACACCCACTAGCCACCTATGTGTGAAGCACGGCGGTAGAACCAGTCCCATGAACGTGGCCATGTAATGTCGGTCTGGGCCGCTTCATCCAACAATATCGCCGAATCAAAGTATGACATGCTGGTGAGCAGTATGACTATTATCGCCCACAACTCTTTGTGTTCTCCTCGTGCATATAACATCTACGCATAGACCTGACTCTGATACCACTGTTGGGGAATGTAGCATTTCAAAAAATTGGCTACGATCACGCAAGATCTATCTAGGAGAAGCATAGAAACGAGTGGGAAGAGTGTGTCCACATACCCTCGTAGACCGAAAGCGGAAGCATTTAGTAACACGATTGATCTAGTCAAACGTTTTCGTGATCCAACCGATCAAGTAACAAACGCACGACACCTCCGTGATCTGCACACGTATAGCTCGGTGACGTCCCTTGAACTCTTGATCCAGTTGAGGCCGAGGGAGAGTTTCGTTAGCACGACGGCATGGGGATGGTGACAATGAAGTTACCGGTGCAGGGCTTCGCCTAAGCACTACGACGATATGACCGAGGTGTAAAACTGTGGAGGGGGGCACCGCACACGGCTAAAGATCAACTTGTGTGTCTATGGGGTGCCCCCTTCCCCACATATATAAAGGAGGGAGGGAGGAGGAGGCCAGCTAGGGGAGACGCGGCCAAGGGGGCGAGTCCTACTCCAAGTAGGATTCACCCCCCCTTTCCTACTTCCACAAGGACAAGGGGGGAAGGAGGAGGAGGAGGAGGAGGAGAGAAGGAAAGGGGGGGCCTCCCCCCAACCCTAGTCCAATTTGTTTTGGGCTAGGGGGCGCGTGCCACTCCTTGGCCTGCCTCCTCTCTTCCACCACTAGGCCCATGAGGCCTAATAACCCCCCGGGGGGTTCCGGTAACCCCCGGTACTCCAGAAATACCCGATACACCTCGGAACCATTCCGTGTCTGAATATAACCTTCCAAATATATCAATATTTATGTCTCGACCATTTCGAGACCCCTCGTCTTGTCTGTGATCTCATCCAGGACTCCAAACAACCTTCGGTACATCAAAACACATAAACTCACAATACGAATCATCAACGAACGTTAAGCGTGCGGACCCTACGGGTTCGAGAACTATGTAGACATGACCGAGACACATCTCTGGCCAATAACCAACAGCGGAACCTGGATGCTCATATTGGCTCCTACATATTCTACAAAGATCTTTATCGGTCAAACCGCATAATGATATGTCTCCGTCGTATCTATAATTTTTGATTGTTCCATGCCAATGTTCCACAACTTTCATATACTTTTGGCAACTTTTTATACTATTTTTGGGACTAACATATTGATCCAGTGCCCAGTGCCTGTTCCTGTTTGTTGCATGTTTTTTGTTTCGCAGAAAACTCATATCAAACAGAGTCCAAACGGGATAAAAACGGATGGAGAATATTTTTGGAATATTTATATTTATGCTCGAGGGGCCCAAAAGGCAGGAGGGCACGCCCCAGGGGGGTGGGCGCGCCCCTGACCCTCGTGGACACCTTGTAAGGTGGTTGATGCTCTTATTTTGCCGCAACAAAGCTAATATCCGGAAACAAATCTTGTTTAAGGTTTCAATCCAATCGGAGCTACGGATCTCCGGGAATATAAGAAACAATGAAAGGGCAGAATCTAAGAACGCAGAAAGAGAGAGAGACAGAGAGATAGATCCAATCTCTGAGGGGCTCTCGCCCCTCCCACGCCATGGAGACCATGGACCAGAGGGGAAACCCTTCTACCATCTAGGGAGAAGGTCAAGGAAGAAGAAGAAGAAGGGGGGCTCTCTCCCCCTCTCTCCCGGTGGCGCCGGAATGTTGCCGGAGCCATCATCATCACCGCGATCTACACCAACACCTCCGTCATCTTCCCCAACATCATCATCACCTTCCCCCATCTATATTTAGCGCTCCACTCTCCCGCAACTCGTTGTACCCTCTACTTGAACATGGTGCTTTATGCTTCATATTATTATCCAATGATGTGTTGCCATCTTATGATGTCTAAGTAGATTTTCGTTGTCCTATCAGTAATTGGTGAATTGCTATGATTGGTTTAATTTGCTTGTGGTTATGTTGCTGTCCTTTGGTGCCCATCATATGAGCGTGCGTGTGGATCACACCATAGGGTTAGTTTTATGTTGATAGGACTATGTATTGGAGGGCAAGAGTGACAGAAGCTTCAACCTAGCATAGAAATTGATGCATACGGGATTGAAGGGCGAGCAATATATCTTAATGCTATGGCTGGGTTTTACCTTAATGAACGTTAGTAGTTGCGGATTCTTGCTAATAGTTCCAATCATAAGTGCATAGAATTCCAAGTCAGGGATGACATGCTAGTAGTAGCCTCTCCCACATAAAACTTGCTATCAGTCTAGTAAAGTAGTCAATTGCTTAGGGAAAATTTCACAACTCCTACCACCTCTTTTCCACACTCGCTATACTAACTTTATTGCGTCTTTATCTAAACAACCTATTGGGGATATGCCTACTGAGTGTAAACTGCCCAGGAGGGGCCGGATTACACTCACAAGGAGTCCTGCATAAGAAGCCCATGAAGATGAAGTACATGGCACTTTAACTATGGAGGCTTAGAGGCCCAGAGCCCAATGGCGGATTAGGGCCCGTAGTAGTAAACCGCCATACACGTGTAACTTGTATTATAAGTTAGGGAAAGGAAGAAACCGAGCCAGACACTTGTATGAGCCGGCCTCGGGATTCTGTAGACCGGCCGGTCGTCAACCTGTGTATATATACGGACAACCCGGCGGCGGTTCAAGGACAAGAAACAACAGCTCAAGAGATAGGTAAAGCGGATTTGCTCCTGCTCATCGAGATCAATCAATCCCACAACAACTGGATCGTAGGCTTTTACCTTCACCGCAAGGGGCCGAACCAGTATAAACTCCCCGTGTCCTTTGTTCCGGCTTAACCCCTTCAAGCTAATCTCATTGCGATGGCTCTACGACTAAGTCCTTTCGTTAGGACATCTGACGTGATAATTCTACGACAGTTGGCGCCCACCTTGGGGCTATCGCATGATGGTTTCGAGTTCTTGAAAGGCAGCTTCGAGGGAATCAAGGGATACGCGGTTGGCTGGATGACCAAGAGTCGTCGCAGCAAGCTCTACATCGATGACGCAGGCTAGGGCCCCGAGGCCGGCTCAATTGATTACGGGTACCGGGTCCCCTTCGAAGAAATTCATGTCTTCATCGGCAAGATCGGCGAACCGGGCCCTGAGCCGGACATCTACACCGACCTCGTCGAGACAGCTCAGCGTGCAAGCCCTGCCCGGGTTCAGCCTACCATGAAGCGGGCGTTCGTAGGATTCATCCACGGTACCGAATCTGAAACGGTATCTGGTGGTGAGTCGGCTATCTACTCTGATGGCTGATCATCTACCGGAGAGACTAAGTCGTTGTATCAAGTTCAGGATGGCCTGTTTGGAGGTTATTCCGATGGCAGCAGTATTCCGGACTCCTTTGAACCACCAAACCGGGTTGCAATCTTCATGGCTGGTACGCAACTCGCACCTCAATCTTCAACAGCGGTGGCGATGATTTCTGAATCAGCAGTCGGGGCAGGAGGCCCCGCGCGCCAGACGGCTCAAGTTCTGTCCGGTTTGTTGGATGCCTGGACGATGTTGCTGACTATAGCTGTTACCCCAGCAACTCAAGATCACCATAATGCGGAGGTTGCAAAGATGCGGGATCAGATAACTCAGGCCAAGGAGGATTTGGCAGCTGAGGAAACCAGGATGGCTGAGGAACGGACCGCTTTAGATGCCCAGTCACAGAGGATTCAAGCCGAGGATTACCGACTCCTGTTAGATCAGAACGCTTCGAATGACGTATTGAGGAGAAGGCATCAGCCTCGCATGTCGACGATTACAATGCGATGAATCTCTTCAATACGTCGGGAGCAAGGACCAGCAACCCAGCAGCGTTAAACTGGACTGCAGCGCCTACGACCGGAGCGCCGGATCCACCACGGGTGATGGGCCCGCCTCGACGAACAGATAACCCGCCGCAGTACATGACACCCCCGCCAGGTCACTTCTCCACCCCTTTGGACAACATGATCGCTGCGGCATCTCGTTTGGCAGCTATTCCAATGGAGGGTGAGTCACCGGCAGCGGTTGAGATGCGGCGGGCCAGGGATCTTCTTCAGACTGCCATGGTGCAGCAGCAGGCTTATTCATATAGCCGAGATAAGATTCACTCAACCCCTCGCCCGAGCAAGAGCTACAACAGACACATGGATGAACCGGCTGTGTCAAGCAGTGCCCGGAACCCTGACGCCCCTCGAGGGCCTAATTCGGCGCATGGTGGTGCGAATGCTCAGGACGTGGTGGGTAATGGCAGAGGACGAAGGGAGGCAGCGTTAGCGGCACAGTACGCGGGTCATCATCAACCCGCCCTGGTTCAGCCAGCAGCGTTAGTAGAACGGGGACTTGCTTTCAGCTCCTGGGGAGTGCCATGTCTCACCCCGGCTCTACGCAATGTGCGGTTACCCAAAGATTTCAAGGGCCCGCGTAAGGTGCCTAACTACACCGCCGACCAACCCCCCACGTCATGGGTTGAGAGCTACGAGATGGCTATGGAGATGTTGGATGTAGATGAAGCGGCATGTGCAAAATATTTCACTATGATATTGGAAGGAATAGCTCGCACTTGGTTAAAGAGCCTGCCCGCTAACTCCATCGGTTCATGGGAGGAGTTGAAGGCCCGGTTTATAGCCAACTTCAAAGATACATGTAAGCAACCCATGTCAATTGTGGATCTGGCTGCTTGTGTCCAAGGGAAAATGAATCAACGACTCATTGGGTGCGCCGGGTTTCGTAAATTCTGCATTCATCAGACCGTATCAGGGCTGATTCGGCAATCCTGACATTGGAGGCAAATTGCCGGTTTAAGTCGCTGAAGATGAAATTGGGACGGCTCAAACACCACTGCAATGACATGGGAACGCTTATGGCAGCCTTGGTTAAGTATGCCGATTCTGATAATACCAAGGATCCCGATCCTGACGAGGAGAAGCCGGAGAAGGGAAAGAAGAACGGTGGCGCAAAGGGACAGCAGCATAACCAGTCGGCCATGTGAACAATGGTAAGCGTAAAGTGGACAATTCGGATTTTGTGGCTAACACCAATGTGCAGGGCAATAGGCAGCGTCATAAGGGTAAATCGCCCTAGCATGGTGGAGGCATGAATCTGGAGCACCAGTTAAACCAGCCCCGCCCAAAGCACGGGACGAAGGAGGTTCCGGCCACGCATCTATGGAAGGATTGCTTC
This sequence comes from Triticum dicoccoides, assembly GCF_002162155.2. Lineage (NCBI taxonomy): Eukaryota > Viridiplantae > Streptophyta > Magnoliopsida > Poales > Poaceae > Triticum > Triticum dicoccoides. The sequence goes on from NC_041383.1 coordinate 706,639,482, forward strand.
ATTATGAAAGAGTTCAAAAATTCTGATCTCTTCCGATATGATCACGGTCCGTCTGGCGGTTCAGGTCCCGAATCTCACGGGCCGGGTTACGGTGGCGGTAGTTCAAACTCTGGATTTCAGAATAATCAGGGTAGCCAGAACAACCAAGGTGGCCACAACCAGCAGAATAATCAGGGGAATCAGCAACAATCAGGTTTTCAGAGTCACCCAAAGCAGTTGAATGGCGGGCAGTATCATGTTTTCACCACTAGCTTGTGTAAGCGCGATCAGAAGCTTCACAAGAGGGCAGTTAATGATGTTGAACCAACAATACCCCGTTACTTGCGTTGGTCCGAACAACCCATTGTGTGGAACAGGGAGGATCATCCGCCCCCGATTGATAATCCGGGTCATCTGGCTTTAGTGGTGGCACCTCAGGTGGGGGGTTATAAATTCACCAAGGTACGAACCTTAAACCGTCGAACCTTCATGGATGGAGGGAGCAGCATCAACATCCTGTATTATGAAACCTTTCATCGCATGGGATTGACGGATACGAACCTTAAACCGTCGAACACTGTTTTTCATGGTGTAGTACCAGGTAAAAATCGGCATATCCAGTTGGCAAGATAGCTTTGGAGGTTGTGTTTGGTGATGAGCATGATTCCAGGTCATAAACTTTGACCTTTGAAGTGGTGAAAATCCAGAGCCCATATCACGCCCTATTTGGATGGCCGGCTTACGCAAAGTTCATGGCAAGGCCCTGTTATATTTATTTACAGCTCAAATTGCCGGGTCATAAGGGGACCATCACGGTGCACGGGAGTCGTGAGATCGCTTTGGACTGTGAAGAGGGTGATGCGGCCTATGCTGAGTCGGTTTGCGCAACAGAAGATTTGAAGTTCTACAAGGACAATGTTGATCCGGCAGATATGACTCCTTTGAAAAAACCCACCACAGAACATGACCCGACCCTGAAGTTTAAACCGGCTGATGAGACTAAGTTGGTAGATTTTGTTCCTGGCGATTCATCCAAATAGTTTAGTATCAGCACCACTCTGGATCCGAAATAGGAAGGCACACTCATCGAGTTCATCCATGAGAACTGGGACATCTTTGCATGGAAACCTTCTGACATGCCTGGTGTACCGAGGGAACTCACTGAGCACAATCTCAATATTGATCTGAAGTTTAAACTGGTCAAGCAGTTTCTCCGCCGCTTCAATGAAGAACGACGCAAGGCTATTGGTGAGGAGGTATCCCGGCTCTTGGCAGCTGGGTTTATAATTGAGGTTTTTCATCCAGAGTGGCTGGCTAATCCGATATTAGTACTTAAGAAGAATGGCACTTGGCGCATGTGTGTAGATTACACAGACTTGAACAAAGCTTGTCCGGCTGATCCTTTTGCTCTCCCTCGTATTGATCAGATCATTGATGCTACGGCGGGTTGTGAGCGTTTGAGTTTTTTGGATGCTTATTCTGGTTATCATCAGATTAAGATGGCAGTTAAGGACTAGGAGAAGACAAACTTTATCACTCCCTTTGGAGCCTTCTGCTATGTATCTATGCCCTTTGGACTCAAGAGTGCCCAAGCAACTTATCAGCGATGTGTGCAGAATTGTCTTCATACTCAGATTGGGCGCAATGTTCATGCTTATGTGGACGACATTGTAGTAAAATCCAGGAAGAAGGAGACATTGATAGATGACCTCAAGGAGACCTTTGACAATCTTCGGGTTTATAAGATGATGCTCAATCCAGACAAGTGCGTTTTTGGTGTTCCGGCAGGCAAGCTTTTAGGTTTTCTAGTATCTAACAGGGGCATTGAGGCTAATTCGGAAAAGATCAAGGCTATTACATCTCTGGCTAAACCGGCGTGCATCAATGATGTTCAATGTATGGCGGGTCGCATTGCTGCTTTGAGTCGGTTTATCAGCAGGTTGGGAGAGAAGGCGATCCCTTTGTATCAAATGTTGAAGAAGACAGACAATTTTGTCTGGAGTGATGCTGCTAACGCGGCGTTTGAGGACTTAAAGAAGCAGTTGGCTGAACCACCGGTCCTTGCTGCTCCGGTCGATAATGTGCTGCTATTGTTATACGTGGCTGCCAATGCCCAAGCTGTCAGCATAGCTATTGTGGTGGAGCGCAAGGAAGCTGGGAAGGAATATCCGGTTCAAAGGCCGGTTTATTATATCAGTGAAGTGCTCATTGAGTCAAAGCAAAGATATCCGCATTGGCAGAAGCTGGTGTATGGGGTTTTCATGGCAAGCCGGAAGCTTAAATAGTACTTTTAGGGCCATCCCATCACAGTGGTCAATTCCACTCCTTTGGGGGATATAATCCAGAACAGGGAGGCAACTGGCCGGGTTGCTAAGTGGGCTATTGAGCTTGGACCACACGGTTTGAAATATATGCCTCGAATAGCTAACAAGTCTCAGGCTCTTGTGGATTTCATCAATGACTAGACAGAGTTGCAGGCACCGGAAGACAAACCAAATAACACGTACTGGACTATTCACTTTGATGGGTCCAGGCAATTGGAGGGCTGGGGGGCTGGAATTGTCCTTACTTCCCCTCGAGGTGATAAAATTCGTTATGTTCTCCACTTAATGTTTTCTTGTACTAACAATGCAGCTGAGTACGAGGCCTTACTCCATGGTCTTCGAGTGGCTAAGGAAATGAACTTAAGCCGAGTACGATGCTTTGGGGACTCCGATCTAGTGGCTCAGCAAGTTTCAGGTACTTGGGATTCCAAGGATCCACTCATGGCGGCTTACCGATGAGAGGTGGATATTGTTGCTGGTTATTTCAAGGGTTATGAGGTTGAGCACATTGATCGGCGCAAAAATGAAGCAACAGATGCTTTAAGCCGGTTGGGATCTCAACGTAAACCGGTGCCCCCCAATACGTTTCTGGATGTCTTGCATAACCCGTCAGTTAAGCTGCCTACAGAGGAGGACCTGGCTATTCCTGATCTGGAGGCACAATTGGTGGCCTCTTTACATATTATTCCAAGGATTGAACGGTTCCTTATTTGGCGTATATGAGCCGGGGCGAGTTGCCAGAAGATGCAGTTTTAGCCAGGCAGATAATCCAGCGATTTAAGTCCATGGTTATTCGCAACGGCAAGTTGCACCACTGCAGTGTCTCAGGTGTGTTCCAACGCTGTGTTTCTCCTAAAGAAGGCCATGAGATTCTACGCGAGATCCACGAAGGAGACTATGGTCACCACGCTGGTTCAAAATCCTTGGTTTCCAAAGCTTTTCGTCATGGTTTCTATTGGTTGACGACTCACGCTGATGCTGAGGATTTGGTGAGGCGGTGCGACGGTTGTCAAAAGTTCTCACGCCGAGCTCATGTTCCGGCTCAGGAGATAAGGATGATTCCAATCACTTGGCCGTTTGCTACTTGGGGGCTTGATATGGTAGGGCCTTTTAAGCGCTCCAAAGATAAGAAGACCCACCTGTTGGTGGCGGTTGACAAGTTTACTAAATGGGTTGAAGCGGAGCCAGTAAGCAAGTGTGACGCAGCCACGGCGGTTCAATTCATTAAGAAGGTGATATTCCGCTTTGGTTTTCCACACAGCATCATCACATATAATGGCATGAACCTTTCCAAAGGTGAGATGGAGGACTTTTGTTAACGAGAGCACATCCGGCTTGATGTGTTGTCCGTGGCTCACCCCCAGTCTAATGGTCAAGCTAAGAGAGCTAATCAAGAAATCTTGAAGGGTATCAAGCCCCGGCTTATGGTTCCTTTGAAGCGGACGCCGGGTTGTTGGGTGGAGGAGTTGCCATCTGTGTTGTGGAGCATAAACACCACCCCAAATCAATCTACGGGTTATACACCTTTCTTCATGGTTTACGGGGAAGAGGCGGTACTCCCAAGTGATATTCGTCATGACTCACCCCGGGTTGCCAATTATGTTGAAGCGGACAATGAGCAAGCATGTCAAGAAGCACTGGACTTGTTAGATGAAAACCGGGACATGGCGTTGGCTCGTTCGGCGGTTTATCAACAAGACCTGCGGCGTTATCACAGCCGCCGAGTTAAAACAAGAACCTTTCAAGAAGGCGACTTAGTGCTCCAGCTCATCCAGGATCAGACCGATATGCACAAGTTATCCCCACCTTGGGAAGGGCCCTTTGTGGTCAGCAAGAACCTGCACAACGGATCATATTACCTCATCGACGTTCGAGAGCACAAAGACTCACGCAAATTGGAGGAGGAGACCCGTTGGCTGTGGAATATAGCTCATCTTCGGCCTTACTACACCTGAGCCATAGGCTCCCATTATGTACATATTTTTACAATGTATATATTATGATCAATATAATAAACCGACATCCTTGCTACAAGCAGGGACTCTGCCGTTCTTCCAATATTTCTTGGTTACAAGGGGGCTTCTGCTTACAAAGCGACGTCCTATTTGTTCATTAAACCGGCTATCATGCCACAACAAATCTTGGGAGCTTCACACCCAAGGGGCCAAAGAGAGTGTTGTTGCTAAGCATAGCTCAAACATAGGCACCCATTGAGCACAGCTCACAAAGTTACTTGGGGGCTCTTTTGTGCAAAGCAATAAAGAGTTTGAAAGGACCCTTGTAATTGGCTATCAAGCCACATCTTGGAAGCCTGGTGTATTCACCTAAAAAACCCAGGTTAACCTGCCTTCATCAAGTAAGCCACTCATGTCCAGGTAATACTGGTATGACCCGCCGAACGTTTGACAAGTCAATCTTATACAGACCCTGAACTTGTCAAAGTTAAAATGATGATTGGTTAATTGGAGGTCCATCTTAAAAGGCTTTGTCAAATGGTTTAACTCCGCGGCCTGGCAGCCCATGAAAAGCCTAGAATTTGGGCCTGGCAGCCCTTGAAAAGCCTCGACTACAAGTTTTAGTTGATTTTTGCAAAGTTTTTCTCTCCTTTGATAAGATTTTGAGTTAAACCGGCGTCTCTTGACCCGGCCTGACTATAAGTCATTACTTCAAACCCGGTGTTTCTCAACCCGGCGTAGCTTTCAATTATAAATTGTTAGCACATAATCAATTATAAACCGGCATCTTTTAGCCCGGTCTGGCATTGACTATAAGTCGCCAGGACGATCATCCGGTGTTTATCATAACCCGGCATGGCTTATTATGCACCAGCACAGCATAGTGGGCGTTATCAACGCTCAAGTTTTGGATCTCACCCTTACTATGAAAATTGGTAAGCAAACAATGTGATTCAATATCACAGGTATGATATATTTCATATTTCATTGCTTTACAACCTTAGTTATAAAAACTCTGGTTTTGTGTTGGGTATTATAACCCGTCCGGCGGTAAACCGCCATGGCACGTTTAAGTTGCTCGAATGCAGAAAGCAGGACTTTATAAAATTACTAAGGCACATGAGCAAGCATAGCAAAAATCATGACGGATTACACAGTGTCATGTAGCAGTGCACGATGACAGAAGATCACAATATTTCAACTAGCCTATTACAAGGCGCTTTGATGCCCAAAAGAATAATTGTTTGTTGCCCAGAACGCAATCTGTGGAAATAAAGCCGGCTGCCGGATTATGATTTGTCACCAGGTTGACGTGAAGTCGATGGATCATCTTGCATCGGTTCAACCTCCTGCTCCCCACCCAGTGGCTGGAAGTCAAGGGTGGCCTAGTCAATCCCGGTTAAAGCTTGGAAGACAGCCTCGTTGCTTATAAGATTGGACGGTTCAACGTCAGGGGCATAAGTGTGCTTACGGATTGGCAGGATAAGGTTCTGCACTTCATTCACAGATGCCTCAATCCGCTTGTTGTCTGCATCATAGTTGGACTGGTAGACAGACAAGTTAACTTCGTCCACCAATTTGCTGGCAAGTGGGCGCATCTCCTTGGTCAAGGCTTTGAGGGCTTCATTATCAAATTCTGACCCGTCTTCTTGTTGGCTAGGATAGCCATCTCCAATATCTATCGGGTCAAGATCAGCTATTCAAGCCTTGGCCCGAGTCAGTGTAGATAAAGTGCCAGCCCTTGCAGCAGATCTCTTCATCTCTTCTAGCTGAGCCGGGGTCATAGATAACTTGGCCTGTGTATCTTTGAGTAACGTTGGTGGCGGTTTGTTGTATGAGGCTGCGAAGATGACTCGTTGAGCGCCTCTATACAGTTGTTCTATCAAAGTATAGGCTGCTTTCAACTTCTTACGCATATCAGAGCCCAGATGAGCAACGCGGCTACCTGCAACGGTTTAAAAGATTGCTAGTAAACCGGCAGTGTCAAAAATGTCTACTAGAAAGCTGAAGAAGAGTACTTACCAAATACAGCAGAAGTCATCGCATTGATTTGCTACTTTAAGCCATTCAGCTCTTCTGCTACCGGTTTAAGTGCCGCTTCAGCATCTTCTGCCTGTTTCAGCAACACGGCTTTCTCAGTTTCCCAGCCTGCATGCTCGTTCTTGAAGCCATCCTTCAATTGCTCCATGGCTGTTAAAGCGCCTTTCAGTTCATCCTTTGCCTTGGATGTTTTGCCTTGCTGGGACTTGATGTTCTCTTGAAGATCAGCGACTTGAGAATTTTTGCTGGTTAAATCAGCCTGCAAAACACAAAACAAGTAAATTAGCAATATTTTTTCAAAGTCCCAAGCACATAACAAAGTTATACACTTGGCACTTGGGGGCTAATGCGGATTACTTTTTCATGACTGTTATTTGAAGTCCCAAGGCTCAATACAAGTATTCATCTTGGCACTTGGGGGCTAATGCCTAATTGATCAGACTAACCGGATGTGAAGGAATTCATCAAAGTTAAGCTTTACAACAGAAAGACCCTGATCATCTTGGAAAGATAGACTGACACTTGGGGGCTACACAGTTGAAGCTTTTCTTATCAAAGTCTCGGTTCATCTTGAAGAGATAAACCGGCCCTTGAGGGCTACACTGGAGTTGATATAAAGCGAAAGGAAGGAAGATTTATGAAACAAGAATTACCTCATAGCTCTCTTTCATCAAGTTGACCAAACCAGCCTCATAATCACGGCTTGTATATAGGCGGTTTAGGTATCCAGAGTGGAGATCTTGAGCATTGAGGTGAGCATAACTAGATAGACCCGTCTTCCACTTGCCTTTATCCATGGCAGAGAATTCTTTCTTGGCACTGTGCTTTGATAAAGCGACGGGGTTGTCTGGAGTAGTAAGACCAAAACCAGTGATCACAACGTCGTCTGTTGTATCAACAATCTTTGGTGGGCTTGGCGGTTTGTCAGCAGCTCTGGCCAGACTTGGTGGATCAACAGCTGGGCTTGGTGGATCAGCATGATGGCTGGTTGGATTACTTTCTGGCGGATCAACAAAAGTGTCCTGACCCTGTGGAACCGGGTCATCCAGAGCAATATCAACATTCTGATCATCAGCCTCTGAAGTCCTTTCCGGTTCAGTAGTAGATGGATTATCATCAGTTGGAACAGTCAGTTTAGCCTTCTTGCTAAGTCTGGCTTTGGCACTGAAAAGAATAAGAGTACAGAGATCAGTACAGTAAACCGACGCAACATATAAACGTAAATCTATTATGCTTATCCAGGAACAGTCTTGAGTGGAGGCATCTGTGTGGTTGATGAATCGCCAGAGGATGAATTAGAAGTTCCCTGATAATTCGAATCAGACGGATTAAGAGGGTATCGGAAGTAACCCGCCAAGGGATAAGATGTATTAGAAGTACAAGGGACCTCTGGACGGTGTTTTCGAATTGGGGTGTCTGGTAAACCGGAGGAAGTAACCTGATGGCCACTATGCCGGGTTGTGCGATGAGCTTCATGTTGTTGTGTCTTCAAAGAAAAGTGTGGATCCAAATGAGCAAGAGGATGTGAACGTTTTACTTTCCGGGCTGCGCAGCGAAGATTTTGTATTGGCACATGATCTGAATCGAAGGAAAGGGAGATTACCTCTATGTAGTCAGTGCGGCTGGCTTCCGCATCATCCTGATAAATATCATTGTCAATAAGATGCATGAAAAATGAACCAAGGGAGTCAAGTTCTACCTCTGGTTCCGAGTCATCAACATCTTCAGGCGGATCAGAGGACTCGGCGGTTTTCTTCTTTGCTGGCCTCTTTGTGACCTTGGTCTTGTTACGAGGGGCTCTCGCCGGTTTGTCTTGTGGTTTTGTCGGTTTGTCTTGAGTTTTCCTCTTCCAGAACGGATCTTTGTCCTGCAAGGATAAACAGAAGGCTATCAGAAAGTGTTAAAAGGGAGACGGATTAAAAGCAGAAAGATAAATTCTTACAGCTGGCGGTTTGTTGGAGGCATAAAAAGGATGCAGCCCAGTCTTGCTGCACTCACTTATCGGTTCATCTAACATCTTTTTGACAGACTCAGTGATCTCATCATCATTCAACTGTATCTCAGTGTGTCGTTGAGGGTCCTTGGCATCCCCAGAATATTCACACATTAATCCGGGGAGACGGCTTAAGGGCAAGATACCCCATGAAACCCAGCAACGGACAAGGTCAATACCGGTTAAACCGTTTGCCATAAGAGCCCGGAGCTTAGAAATTCGTGGTGCATATGTTGATCGTTCTCTGGCAGTAAGCCATTGAGGCAGTGGATGTTCATTGCTGAGCCGGTAAGCACGATAACCCGACAGGGGATTTTCTTCATCAGGAGCAGTGTTCCAGCAGTAGAACCACGTCTGATTCCAATCTTTGGGGTCGCTGTGATGTTTAGCATGAGGAAAATTGACTTCTTTTCTTTTTTGAATCGATACTCCACCAAGCTCTGTATTGGGGCCGTCGGTGAACTCAGTACGTCGGTTCAAGTGAAAGAAGTCTCTGAACAATTCAAAAGTTGGTTCTTCTTGCAGGTAAACTTCACAAAACACTTGGAAGTTACAAATGTTGGACACAGAGTTTGGTCCAATATCTTGAGGATGTAGTTGGAAGCTGGCAAGTACGTCACGGAAAAAATTTGATCCGGGAGGGCTAAACCCTCGGTCCAGATGCTGCATAAAAACAACCACTTCTCCATCTTGAGGTTCAGGAGGATTCTCAGTACCCAGGACTCGCCAATGAATGATCTCTTTCTTTGCTAAAGCGCCAGTCACAATATACCAGTAAGTCGCTCTTCTGTAATCCGGGAGGGAACCCAATTGCAAGAGGAGAACTATTTGGCCATTTTTATGACAAGCTGTAAAGGAAGTTCAAGTACCGGTTCACGGTTCAAGATTGATATGCATAAACCGGTGTCAAACTGGGGGATTTAATTGGAGCATGTATGCACGTTAAACCGGATACTGATGCTCAAGTAAAGATGGCGGTTTACGTGAGGGCTAATGGTACCTGGCGGGTTATTATTTTTCTAAAGGTTAAACCGCCGATGGTGGTATGGACGAAAATAGATCTGGAAATCGCTAAGTGCTATGCAAACAGGTTTAACAAGCTAAGGTTATCAATATGGATCTAGCACAGTTCATGAAAAGGAAAAACATCAAAGCCCTAAAATGGCGACAGCAGTACAGAAAGGAACCAGATGGGATCTGCTCGTAGCCGAAAGGATACTATGGCGAGGCAAAATAAACTATAGATTCGGTCGCAAAGGAAAGATGCCAAGCTTACCTAGATTCGATGGGACAGTAAGGTCGAAGCAACGAACACTGATGAACACGGATGAACACAGAAGCTCTAATGCAGATCTAGGGTTGAGGGAAGGAGGCTTACCGGATTCACAGGAGGGGCGGAGGAGTGCCACGGATCTCTGATATGTTCAGGTTGATGCAGCGGTCCGGGGCGATGCAGAGCTTGAGAGTCGAGGGCGGCGGCGGAGCTGTAGGGCTTGGTAGTCGCGAGGAGGAAGAAGAAGCACAAAAGGGGGACATAGAAAGACCCCTGGGCCTATTTATAAGGCGAATGGATAAGTAAAGGCAAGCGTGGGAATCGAGGAGCCCGAACGGAGAATGGGGCACAACTGTCGCCTTGATCTTCGGAGATCAATTAATAAAAGAGGAATATATATGAGTTTTTTATGCAGATGACGTCATGGCGGTTCACGACGATTGCAGAAGACAACGTCACGGCGGTTTACAAGATCAACATGAAAATGTTCAAATCAGAATTTCTCTAAGTTGAAGATTGACATGAACATGTTCAAACCAATCTGGGGCCTAATGTTGGGGATATGCCTACTGAGTGTAAACCTCCTAGGAGGGGCCGGATTACACTCACAAGGAGTCCTGCATAAGAAGCCCATGAAGATGAAGTACATGGCGCTAACTATGGAGGCTTAGAGGCCTAGAGCCCAATGGCGGATTAGGGGCCGTAGTAGTAAACCGCCATACATGTGTAACTTGTATTATAAGTTAGGGAAAGGAAGAAACCGATCCGGACACTTGCATGAGCTGGCCTCGGGATTCTGTAGACCGGCCGGGCGTCAACCTGTGTATACATAGGGACGACCCGACAGCAGTTCAGGGACAAGAAACAACAACTCGAGAGATAGGTAAAGCGGATTCGCTCACTGCTCATCAAGATCAATCAATCCCACAACAACTGGATCGTAGGCTTTTAACTTCACCGTAAGGGGCCGAACCAGTATAAACTCCCCATTTCCTTTGTTCCGGTTTAACCCCTTCAAGCTAATCTCGTTGCGATGGCTCCATGACTAAGTCCTTTCGTTAGGACATCTGACGTGATAATTCCACGATACAACCCCTAGTTTTTATTTACATGCTCTTTATATTCTTGCAAACCTAGCCAACAACACCTACAAAGTACTTCTAGGTAAAGCGAACGTTAAGAGTGCGTAGAGTTGTATCGGTGGTCGATAAAACTTGAGGGAATATTTGTTCTACCTTTAGCTCCTCGTTGGGTTCGACACTCTTACTTATTGAAAGAGGCTACAATTGATCCCCTATACTTGTGGGTTATCAAGACCTTTTTGTAGCGCCGTTGCCGGGGAGTCATAGCGTGGGGTGAATATTCTCGTGTGTGCTTGTTTGCTTTATCACTAAGTAATTTTTATTTGATGTTCTAAGTTGTTCTCTATCTTTAGTTATGTATATGGAACGGGGAACCTCCTAAAACCCTCGATGCTAGTTATGTGAAAAATATTATGTACTACTTTGATAATCCTGAGAAAACCCCTTTCAATTATGTTATGGGAGACACGTTGGATCAACGTGAATACTTTAGGGATTATCGCTTGACATAAAAAGGGAAACTATTATGGGATCAAATTCATATGTTACATTGGTATGCTCGTCAACTATGCTTGAGATATGATTATACTTGTTGCTGTAGGATGAAGGCTCCACACCTTTCCTTTTCATGCAAATTTAATGTTGATAAAACCTTGTCTTCTTATGCTAATGGTATATATGATTACTATGATGTGGAACAAATATAAGAATTCGTTGCTTTTATGGGTGCTTATGAAATTGAATCTTTATTTAAAACGTGTGAAAATCTTGATGATGCTATTTACAGATCTGAAAATTTTGCTATACTTAAATATTGTTATGAGAATTATGAATTAAATTCCGATATTGATGCGTTTATTGAGGAAGTCTCCGCTGTCCAAGAAGAGACTAATATTTTGTAGGATTCTATGGAAGAAGGAATTGATGAAACTGTGAGCTCATTGGATAAAAAAGATGAGGAGGAGAGCGAAGAACAAAAGGAGGAAGAGCGGATTGATCACCCATGCCACCTTCTAATGAGAGTAACTCTTACTCATATATTGTTTAATTTTTCTTCGTGCTTACCAAAGGATGATTGCTATGATGACTGCTATGATCCCGTTGATTCTCTTGAAATACCTGATATCCCACAAGTATAGGGGATAATTGTAGCCTCTTTCAATAAGTAAGAGTGTCGAACCCAACGAGGAGCTAAAGGTAGAACAAATTTCTCTCAAGCCCTATCTGCCACTGATACGACTCTATGCACGCTTAGTGTTCGCTTTACCTAGAACAAGCATGAAACTAGAATTACTTTGTAGGTGTTGTTGGATAGGTTTGCAAGATAATAAAGAGCACATAAATAAAAAGTAGGGGCTTTTTAGATAAAGAGGCAATAAAGTAAATATAGCGGGTGTGGAAAAGTGGTGGTAGGAGTTGTGGAATTGTCCCTAATCAACTGACTACATTACTAGACCGATAATCACTATTGCAATTCTATTCGAGGGAGAGGATAAGCTAACATACTTTCTCTTCTTGGATCATATGCACTTATGATTGGAACTCTAGCAAGTATCCGCAACTACTAAAGATCATTAAGGTAAAACCCAACCATAGCATTAAAGTATCAAGTCCCCTTTATCCCATACGCAAACAACCTACTTACTCGGGTCTGTGCTTCTGTCACTCACGCCACCCACCATAAGAAAATCATGAACATATTGCAAACCCTACAGCGGGAATCCCTCACACTTGCGTGACACGGAGAGCACAATAGGACATCACCAATAATAAAACATGCAACTCAAACCAATCATAGCAATTCATCAATCACCGATAGCACAAAGGAAATCTACTCAGACATCATGGGATGGCAACACATCATTGGATAATAATATGAAGCATAAAGAACCATGTTCAAGTAGAGGGTACAGCGGGTTGCGGGAGAGTGGACCGCTGAATATAGATGGGGGAAGGTTATGAAGATGTTGGGTAAGATGGCAGAGGTGTTGGTGAAGATCGCAGTGATTATGATGGCCCCCAGCAGCGCTCCGGCAGCACCGGAAGCAAGGGGGGAGAGGCCCCCTTCTTCTTCTTCTTCCTTGACCTCCTCCCTAGATGGGAGAAGGGTTTCCCCTCTGGTCCTTGGCTCCCATGGTGTGGGAGGGGCGAGAGCCCCTCCGAGATTGGATCTATCTCTCTGTCTCTCTCTGTTTCTGCGTTCTCAGATTCTGCCCCTTCACCGTTTCTTTTATATCCGGAGATCCATAACTCCGATTGAGGTGAATCTTTTGCCCAGATTTTTCTCATAAAATTAGCTTTCTTTCGGCAAAATAAGTGCTTCAACCACCTTACAGGGTGCCCACGAGAGTCCAGGGCACGCCTGCCCCCTGGGGCGTGCCCCCTATCTCGTGGCCCCCTCGGGCACCGTCTCGCGTTGATTCTTCCTCCCAAAAATCACAAATATTCCAAAATAATTCTCTGTCCATTTTTATCTCATCTGGACTCCGTTTGATATTGGGTTTCTGCAAAACATCAAACATGCAACAAACAGGAACTGGCACTGGGCACTAGATCAATATGTTAGTCTGAAAAATAGTATAAAAAGTTGCCAAAAGTATATGAAATTTGAATAATATTGGCATGGAACAATCAAAAAGTATAGATACGACGGAGACGTATCAGCATCCCCAAGCTTAATACCTGCTCGTCCTCGAGTAGGTAAATGATAAAAAAGATAATTTTTTATGTGGAATGCTATCTAGCATAATCTTGATCATATGTCTAATCATGGCATGAATATTAAGACACGAATGATTCAAAGCAATAGTCTATCATTTGACATAAAAAACAATAATACTTCGAGTGCACTAATAAAGCAATCATGTCTTTTCAAAACAACATGGCCAAAGCAAGCTTATCCCTACAAAATCATATAGTTTGGCCGTGCTTTATTTTCGTCACACAAAATGCTCCCATCATGCACAATCCCGATGACAAGCCGAGCAATTGGTTCATACTTTTTAACGCGCTTCAGCTTTTTCAACCCTCACGCAATACATGAGCGTAAGCCATGGATATAGCACTATAGGTGGAATAGAATATGATGGTGGAGGTTATGTGGAGAAGACAAAAAAGGAGAAAGTCTCACATCGACGCGGCTAATCAACGGGCTATGGAGATGCCCATCAATTGATGTCAATGCGAGGAGTAGGGATTGCCATGCAACGGATGCACTAGAGCTATAAGTGTATGAAACCTCAAACTGAAAACTAAGTGGGTGTGCATCCAACTTGCTTGCTCATGAAGACCTAGGGCATTTTGGGGAAGCCCATCGTTGGAATATACAAGCCAAGTTCTATAATGAAAAATTCCCACTAGTATATGAAAGTGACAACATAGGAGACTCTCTATATGAAGAACATGGTGCTACTCTGAAGCACAAGTGTGGTAAAAGGATAGTAACATTGCCTCTCTTTTTCTTTTTTTTTCTTTTTCTGGATGGGCTTCTTTGGCCCCCTTTTTTTATTTAGGCTTCTTTGGCCTCTCCTTTTTTGTTATTTTTTTTGATGGGGCAATGCTCTATAATGATGATCATCACACTTCTATTTACTTACAACCCAATATTACAACTCGATACTAGAACAAAGATATGACTGTATATGAATGCCTCCGGCGGTGTACCGGGATGTGCAATGATCTAGCATAGCAAAGATATCAAAAAATGGTCAAGCCATGTAAACATCATGCTAGCTATCTTACGATCATGCAAGGCAATATGACAATGAATGCTCAAGTCATGTATATGATGATGATGGAAGTTGCATGATAAAATATCTCAGAATGGCTGTGGAAATGCCATGATAGGTAGGTATGGTGGCTGTTTTGAGGAAGATATAAGGAGGCTTATGTGTGATAGAGCGTATCGTATCACGGGGTTTGGATGCACCGGCGAAGTTTGCACCAACTCTCAAGGTGAGAAAGGGCAATGCACGGTACCGAATAGGCTAGCAATGATGGAAAGGTAAAAGTGTGTATAATCCATGGACTCACATTAGTCATAAACAACTCATATACTTATTGCAAAAGTTTATTAGCCCTCGAAGCAAAGTACTACTACGCATGCCCCTAGGGGGATAGATTGGTAGGAAAAGACCATCGCTCGTCCCAGACCGCCACTCATAAGGAAGACAATCAAAGAAACACCCCATGCTTCAAATTTGTCACACAATGGTTATCATACGTGCATGCTACGGGACTTGCAAACCTCAACACAAGTATTTCTTCAATCCACAACTACCCACTAGCATGACTCTAATATCATCATCTTTATATCATATTCAGCGACCTACAAGTTTATGTAGGATTTTATGACTAACCATGTGAATGACCAATTCATGTCATCTCTCTAAATAGATATAAGTGAAGCAAGAGAGTTTAATTCTTTCCACAAAAGATATGCCCACGCTTTAACAAATATAAGTGAAGCAAAAGAGCATTCTACAAATGGCGGTTTTCTAAGTAAAGAGAAATAGGCAGTCCATACTTCAAATGATATAGGTGAAGCACATGAAGCATTCTATAAAGCCATACTCAAAAGATTTAAGTGAAGTGCAATGAGCATTCTATAAATCAACCAAGGGCTATCTCATACTAGCATGGTGCATAAAATAGAAGTGAAAACTAAATGCAAAAGATGCTCCAAGACATGCACATATCGCATGGACGAAACGAATACGAAAATATACCGATACTTGTTGAAGAAAGAGGGGATGCCTTCCGGGGCATCCCCAAGCTCAGACACTTGAGTCTCCTTGAATATTTACTTGGGGTTCCTTGGGCATCCCCAAGCTTGAGCTCTTGCCTCTCCTCCTTTTCCTCATATCGAGACCTTCTCGATCAAGCACTTCATCCACACAAAACTTCAACAGAAAACTCGGTAAGATCCGTTAGTATAATAAAGCAAATCACTACTCGAAGTACTGTTGCAAACCAATTCATATTTTGTTTTTGCATTTTAGCTACTGTAATATAACTTTTCCAAGGCTTAATCCACTGATATGAATTGATAGATTCATCAAAACAAGCAAACTATGCATCAAAAACAGAATCAGTCAAAAACAGAACAGTCTGTAGCAATCTGAACATTCACCATACTTCTGTTACCCCAAACATTCTACAAAAATTAGGAATAATAAAAAATTTATACAGAAAGACAGTTCAAAAAGAATCAGAACCAATTGACATTCCAGTAAAAAATGTAAAATCGCGCACTACAGCCAAAGTTTCTGTCCTGCACCGTACAAACCAACAAGCATTGTAAACATCCTAAAGGCAAACCTTAGCACATTATTTTTATAATACAATGGAATTGTACAAGGGGATAATTATTTTTGATGGAAAGTTTCTGTAATTAAGATTCACAAAGTTTTCGTGAGCATGAACAAATTTCAAGGAGCTCTCCCACTTCAATAATGCTTGTCTTTCTCACTCTCACTTCCCTTTTTGAAAGGTTTTGGTTTCCCCTCTTTATTTATTTTTTGTTTTAAAACTATATAAAAGCACTCAACAGAAATAAATGACTCTCTAAAACTTCCGGGTTGTCTCCCTGGCAGTGCTTTCTTTAAAGCCATTAAGCTAGGCATATAGTGCTCAAGTAATGGATCCACCCGGATCCCAAGGTATATCAAAGCCAATTTTAATTAACAATGATTGGTGATTTAGTAGTGAGCACAAAGTAACATATATCAAGAAAAAACGAAGTCTAACTCTCTTCCTATGCATCAGCATGTCATAAAAGAACAATTCATGCACACCAAGTAAAGGCCAATGCATAGTATAAGCAGTTTCTTGCAATTTTATCATATTGGAAACATAGAGAGGTGGAGATATAGTTCCTCTCTCATTATGATTGCAAGTAGGAGCAGCAAGCACATGCATATTATATCTATCAGAATTATCATGTGCAACAGTGAAAGGCAACCCATCAATATAATCCTTAATAAGCACAAACTTCACCGAAATAGTGTAGTTTGGAGAATTCAAAAAGATAATAGGACTATCATGCGTGGGTTCAATAGCAACAATTTCATGTTTAACATAAGGAACTATAGCAAGTTCATATCCATAAGCATCATTCATATTGTCATCTTGGCCACAAGCATAGCAAGCATCATCAAAAAGGGATATTTCGAGAGAATCAACGGGATCATAATAATCATCATAGCAATCATCCTTCGGTAAGCATGAAGGGGAATTAAACAATGTATGAGTTGAAGAGTTACTCTCATTAGAAGGTGGGCACGGGTAGCTAATCCACTCTTCCTCCTTTTGTTCTTCGCTCTCCTCATCATCTTTTTCATCCAATGAGCTCACAGTTTCATCAATTTCTTCTTCCATAGCTTCCTGCAAAATATTAGTCTCTTCTTGGACAGCGAAGACTTTCTCAATAAATGCATCAATATTGGAATTGTATTCATAATTTTTATAGCAATATCTAAGTATAGCAAAATTTTCAGGTCTATAAGCTGAATCATCAAAATCATCAAACTCTTTAAACATAGATTCAATCTCATAAGCACCCATAAAAGCAACAAATTCTTCTACTTGTTCCACATCATAGTAATCATACACACCATTAGCATAAGAAGCTAAGGTTTTATTATCATTGAATTTGCATGAAAAGGGAAGGTGTGGAGCCTTCATCCTAGAGCAACAAGTATAATCATATATCAAGCATAGTTGACGAGCATACCAACATAACATATATGAATTTGATCCCATAATAGTTTCCCTTTTTGTGTCCAGCAATAATCCCTAAAGTATTCACGTTGATCCAACGTGTCTCCCATAACATAATTGAATGGGTTTTTCTCAGGATTATCAAAGTAGTACATAATATCTTGAACATAACGAGCATCGAGGGTTTTAGGAGGTTCCCCATCTCCATGAGTAGCAAGTACACCTAATTTTTTTGGTATTTTGTGTTCCATATCCATAACTAAAGATAGAGAACAACTTAGAACAACAAATAAAAATTACTTAGTGATAAAGCAAACAAGCACACATGAGAATATTCACCCCACGCTATGATTCCTCGGCAACGGCACCAGAAAAAGGTCTTGATAACCCACAAGTATAGGGGATAATTGTAGCCTCTTTCGATAAGTAAGAGTGTCGAACCCAACGAGGAGCTAAAGGTAGAACAAATATTCTCTCAAGCCCTATCTTCCACTGATACGACTCTACACACGCTTAATTAGTGTTCGCTTTACCTAGAACAAGTATGAAACTAGAAGTACTTTGTAGGTGTTGTTGGATAGGTTTGCAAGATAATAAAGAGCACGTAAGTAAAAAGTAGGGGCTGTTTAGATAAATATGCAATAAAGTAAATATAGCGAGTGTGGAAAAGTGGTGGTAGGAGTTGTGGAATTGTCCATAAGCAATTGACTACGTTACTAGACCGATAATCACTATTGCAATTCTATTCGAGGGAGAGGCATAAGTTAACATACTTTCGCTTCTTGGATCATATGCACTTATGATTGGAACTCTAGCAAGCATCCGCAACTACTAAAGATCATTAAGGTAAAACCCAACCATAGCATTAAAGTATCAAGTCCCCTTTGTCCCATATGCAAACAACCTACTTACTGGGGTCTGTGCTTCTGTCACTCATTTCACCCACCATAAGCAAATCATGAAGATATTGCAAACCCTACAGCGGGAGTCCCTCACGCTTGCGCGACACGGAGAGCACAATAGGACAACACCAATAATAAAACATGCAACTCAAACCAATCATAGCAATTCATCAATCACCGATAGGACAATGAAATCTACTCAGACAACATATGATGGCAACACATCATTGGATAATAATATGAAGCATAAAGCACCATGTTCAAGTAGAGGGTACAGCAGGTTGAGGGAGAGTGGACCGATGGATATAGATGGGGGAAGGTGATGGAGATGTTGGTGACGATGGCGGAGGTGTTGGTGAAGATCGCGGTGATGATGATGGCCAGCGGCAGCGCTCCGGCGCCACCGGAAGCAAGGAAGAGAGAGGCTCCCTTCTTCTTCTTCTTCTTCCTTGACCTCCTCCCTAGATGGGAGAAGGGTTTCCCCTCTGGTCCTTGGATCTATCTCTCTGTCTCTCTCTGTTTCTGCGTTCTCAGATTCTGCCCCTTCACCGTTTCTTTTATATCCGGAGATCCGTAACTCCGATTGAGGTGAATCTTTCGCCCAGATTTTTCTCATAAAATTAGCTTTCTTGCGGCAAAAGAAGAGTGTCAACCGCCTTACGGGGTGCCCACGAGGGTCCAAGGCGTGCCCCCTGTCTTGTGGCCCCCTCGGGCACCGTCTCACGTTGATTCTTCCTCCCAAAATCATAAATATTCAAAAAGAATTCTCCGTTCGTTTTTATCCCATTTGGACTCTGTTTGATATTGGGTTTCTTTGAAACATAAAAATGCAACAAACAGGAACTAGCACTGGGCACTGGATCAATATGTTAGTCCCAAAAATAGTATAAAAAGTTGCCAAAAGTATATGAAAGTTGAATAATATTGGCATGAAACAATCAAAAATTATAGATACGACGGAGACATATCAATACCCCTTTTTGATGATGCTTGCTATGCTTGTGGCCATGATGCCAATATGAATGATGCTTATGGAGATGAACTTTCTATAGTTCCTTATGTTAAACATGAAATTGTTGCTATTGCACCCACACATAATAGTCCTATTATCTTTTTGAATTCTCCAAACACTATATCGGAGAAGTTTGCTCTTATTAAGGATTATGTTGATGGGTTGCATTTTCCTGTTGCACATGATGATTTTGATGGATATAATATGCATGTGCTTGCTGCTCCAACTTGCAATTATTATGCTAGAGGAACTACATCTCCGCCTCTTTATGTTTCCAACACGATAGAATTGCAAGAAACTGCTTATACTATGCATTGGCCTTTACTTGGTGTTCATGAATTGTTCTTTTATGACATGCCGATGCATAGGAAGAGAGTTAGGGATTGTTGCTGCATGATATATGTTACTTTGTGCTCACTACTAAATCACAAATCATTTTTAATTAAAATTGGCTTTGATATACCTTGGGATCCGGGTGGATCCATTACTTGAGCACTATCTCCCTAGCTTAATGTCTTTAAAGATAGCGCTGCCAGGGAGACAACCCGGAGTTTTAGAGTCATGTATTTCTGTTGAGTGCTTTCGTAAAGTTTAAAAACAAAAAAATTAAAGAGGGTAACCCGAAACTTTTCAAAAAGGAAAGTGAAAGTGAGAAAGACAAGCATTGTTGAAGTGGGGGAGGTCCTTGAACTTTGTTCATGCTCATGGAAACTTTGTCAATCTTAATTACAGAAACTTTTCATCATAAATAATTATCCCCTTGTGCAATTCCATTTTATTATAAAAATAATGTGCCAAGGTTTGCCTTTAGGATGTTTACAATGCTTGCTGGTTTGTGCGGTGCAAGACAGAAACTTTGGCTGTAGTGCGTGATTTTACATTTTTTTACTGGAACGTCAAACAGTTCTGAAACTTTTTGCATTTGTCTTTCTATACAAATGTTTTATTTTTCCTAATTGTTGCAG
This sequence comes from Triticum dicoccoides, assembly GCF_002162155.2. Classification (NCBI taxonomy): domain Eukaryota; kingdom Viridiplantae; phylum Streptophyta; class Magnoliopsida; order Poales; family Poaceae; genus Triticum; species Triticum dicoccoides. The sequence continues at coordinate 706,659,727 of NC_041383.1, forward strand.
AATTTTTGGGGTACCAGAAGTATGGTGAATGTTCAGATTACTATAGACTGCCCTGTTTAAGACAGATTCTGTTTTTGATGCATAAGTTTGCTTGTTTTGATGAAACTATCAATTTCTATCAACGGATTAGGCCATGGAAAAGTTATATTACAGTAGATACAATGCAAAAACAAAATATGCATTGGTTTGCAACAGTACTTAGCATAGTTATTTGATTTATTATACTAACGGATCTTACTGAGTTTTCTGTTGAAGTTTTGTGTGGATGAAGTGTTCGAAGTTCGAGGAGGTCTCGATATGAGGAAAAGGAGGAGATGAAAGAGCTCAAGCTTGGGGATGCCCAAGGCACCCAAAGTAAATATTCAAGGAGACTCAAGCGTCTAAGCTTGCGGATGCCCCGGAAGGCATCCCCTCTTTCTTCAACAAGCATCGCTATGTTTTCGGATTCGTTTCGTTCATGCGATATGTGCAAATCTTGGAGCGTCATTTGCATTTAGTTTTCATTTTTCTTTTATGCACAATGCTGGTGTGAGATAGTCCTTGGTTGATTTACATAATGCTCTTTGCACTTCACTTATATCTTTTGAGTATGGCTTTGTAGAATGTTTCATGTGCTTCACTTATATCATTTGAAGTTTGGATTGCCTGTTTCTCTTCACATAGAAACCGCCATTTGTAGAATGCTCTTTTGCTTCACTTATATTTGTTAGATCACGGGCATACCTTTTGTAGAAAGAGTTAAACACTCTTGCTTCACTTATATCTATTTAGAGAGATGACAGGAATTGGTCATTCACATGCTTAGTCATAAATTCGTACATAAAACTTATAGATCACTGAATATGATATGTTTGATTCCTTGCAATAGTTTTGCGATATAGAGATGATAGTATGTTGGAGGTTCTAGTAGATGGTTGTGCTTAGTAATAATATTGGCGTTAAGGTGTGTGATTCCCGAAGCATGCACATATGGTCTCCTAACTATGTAACCAAATTGGCGCGCATTGTATTTTGATTGTTTATCTTTGCGTGAAGGTCGGGGGCACGCGATGGTTAACTCCTACCAACCTCCCCCCTAGGAGCATGCGTAGTAGTTCTTTGCTTTGAGGGCTAATAAACTTTTGTAATAAGTATATGAGTTCTTTATGACTAATGTGAGTCCATGGATTATACGCGCTCTCACCCTTCCATCATTGCTAGCCTCTTCGGTACCGTGCATTGCCCTTTCTCACCTCGAAGTTGGTGCAAACTTCGCCGGTGCATCCAAACCCCGTGATACGATACGCTCTATCACACATAAGCCTGCTTATATCTTCCTCAAAACAGCCACCATACCTACCTATCATGGCATTTCCACAGCCATTCTGAGATATTTTATCATGCAACTTCCATCATCATCATATACATGACTTGAGCATTCATTGTCATATTGCCTTGCATGATCGTAAGATAGCTAGCATGATGTTTACATGGCTTGACCATTTTTTGATATCTTTGCTATGCTAGATCATTGCACATCCTGGTACACTGCCAGAGGCATTCATATAGAGTTATATTTTGTTCTAGTATCGAGTTGTAATATTGAGTTGTAAGTAAATAAAAGTGTGACGATCATCATTATTAGAGCATTGCCCCAATGAGGAAAGGATGATAGAGACTATGATTCCCCCACAAGTCGGGATGACACTTCAGACTTTATGAAAAATAAAAGAGGCCAAAGAAGCCCAAATAAAAAAAGGCCAAAAAAGCCCACCAAAAAAAAGAGAGAAAATAAAAAAATGAGAGAAAATGAGAAAAGGGCCAATGTAACTATCCTTTTACCACACATGTGCTTCAAAATAGCACCATGTTCTTCATATAGAGAGTCTCTTGAGTTATCACTTTCATATACTGGTGGGAATTTTCATTATAGAACTTGGCTTGTATATTCTGATGATGGGCTTCCTCAAATGCCCAAGGTCTTATGAGCAAGCAAGTTGGATGCACACCCACTTAGTTTTAGTTTGAGCTTTCATACACTTATAGCTCCAATGCATCTGTTGCATGGCAATCCCTACTCCTCGCATTGACATCAATTGATGGGCATCTCTATATCCCATTGGTTAGCCGCGTCAATGTGAGACTTTCTCCCTTTTTGTCTTCTCCACACCTCCACCATCAGACTCTATTCCACCTATAGTGCTATATCCATGGCTTGCACTCGTGTATTGCATGAGGGTTGAAAAAGCTGAAGCGCAAGTATGAACCAATTGCTTGGCTGACACCAGGATGGGCATGAGGGGTACCTTGTGTTAAGAAAAGGGAGCATAAAAGACTATATGATTTTGTAGGCATAACGTTCTTTAGCATTGATATTTTGAAAGACATGATTGTTTATTGGGATGCCCGAAGTATTATTGTTTTTATATCAAATGATAGACTATTGCCTTGAATCACTCGTGTCTTAATATTCATGCCATGATTAGATTACACAATCAAGATTGTGCTAGGTAGCATTCCACATAAAAAATTATCTTTTTATCATTTACCTACTCGAGGACGAGCAGGAATTAAGCTTGGGGGTGCTGATACGTCTTCGTCGTATCTATAATTTTTGATTGTTCCATGCCAATGTTCTACAACTTTCATATACTTTTGGCAACTTTTTATACTATTTTTGGGACTAACATATTGATCCAATGCCCAGTGCCAGTTCCTGTTTCTTCCATGTTTTTTGTTTAGCAGAAAATCCATATCAAATGGAGTCCAAACAGGATAAAAATGGACGGAGAATATTTTTGGAATATTTATGATTTTTGGGAAGAAGAATCAACATGAGACGATGCTCGAGGGGCCCACGAGGCAGGCGGGCATGCCCCGGGGGTGGGCGTGCCCCTGACCATCGTGGACACCCCGTAAGGCGGTTGCTGCTCTTCTTTTGCCGCAAGAAAGCTAATATCCAGAAACAAATTGTGTTGAAGGTTTCAATCCAATCAGAGTTACGGATCTCCGGGAATATAAGAAACGGTGAAAGGGCGGAATCTAAGAACGCGGAAACAGAGAGAGACAGAGAGAGAGATCCAATCTCGGAGGGGCTCTCGCCCCTCCCACGCCATGGAGACCATGGACCAGAGGGGAAACCCTTCTCCCATCTAGGGAGAAGGTCAAGGAAGAAGAAGAAGAAGAAGGGGGGGCTCTCTCCCCCTCTCTCCCGGTGGCGCCGGAACACCGCCGGGGCCATCATCATCACCGTTGTTGGGGATATAACTACTGAGTATAAATCGCCCAGGAGGGGCCGAGTTATGCTAATCTGTATTGAAGCCCATGAAGACAAGGAGTATGGCGCTTTACTATTGAAACTTTGAGTCCTAGGGCCCAAGGGCGGATTAGGGCCCATAGATATAAACCGCCATGAGATATGTAACTTGTGTTTAAGTTAGGGAAAGGTAGAAACCAAGCTGGACACATGTATGAGCCGGCCTCGGTATTCTGTAAACCGCCGGGCGTCAACCTGTGTATATAAAGGGACGACCCGGCGGCGGTTCAGGGACAAGAAACAAAAACTCGAGAGATAGGTAAAGCGGATTCGCTCCCTGCTCATCGAGACCCCATCAATTCCACCACAACTAGATTGTAGGCTTTTACCTTCACCACAAGGGGCCGAACCAGTATAAACTCCCCGTGTCCTTTGTCCGGTTTAACCCCTTTTTGCTAGTCTCGTTGCGATGGCTCCACGACTAAGTCCTCTCACTAGGACATCTGACGTGTTAATTCCATGACAGTTGGCGCCCACCATGGGGCTATCACATGATGGTTTCGAGTTCTTATAGCGCAACTTTGAAGGACTCAAGGGATACACGGTTGGCCGGATGACCAACAGTCGTCGCGGCAAGCTCTACATCGACGACGCAGGCTGGGGCCCCGAGACTGGCTCAATCAAGTACGGGTACCGGGTCCCCTTCGGCGGAATTCACGTTTTCATCGGCATGATCGGCGAACCGGGCCCTGAGCCGTACATCTGCACCAACCTCGTGGAGATGGCTCAGCGTGCGAGTCCTGCCCGGGTTAAGCCTGCCATGAAGCATGCATTCGTAGGATTCATCCATGGTGCGGAATCTGAACCGGTGTCCGATGGTGAGACGGTCATTTACTCTGATGGTGAATCATCCACCGGCGAGACCGAGTCGCTGTACCAGATGCAAGATGGCCGGTTTGGGGGCTGTTCCGATGGCGACAGTATTCTGGACCCCCTTGAACTGCCAAACCTAGTTGCGATCTTCATGGCCAGTACACATCCTACATTGCAATCTTCAACTGCAGCAGCAATGACTTCCGGGTCGGCAGCCGGGGTAGGAGGCCCCGCGTGCCGGCCAGCTCAAGTTCTTTCTGGTTTATTGGACGCCTGGACGACATTGTTGACCATGGCAGTTACCCCAGAGACTAAAGATCGGCATAACGCGGAGGTCACAAAGTTGCGGGATCAGATAACTCAGGCCAAGGAGGACTTGGCGGCTGAGGAAATCAGGATGGCTGATGAACGGGCCACTTTAGATGCCCAGTCACAGCGGATTCAGGTAGAGAATTACCGGCTTATGCTGGATTAGAACGCTTCGAACGAGGTGTTGAGGAGGCGGCATCGGTCTCGTCTACCGCTGGTTTATGAAGCAATGAATGTCTTCAACACACCAGGGGCAGGACCCAGTACTCTAGCAGTAGTGAACCGTACTGAAGCACCTAGGATAGGAGTGTCAGATCAGCCACGGGTGACGGACCTGCCTCGACGCACAGATAATCCGCCGCAGTACATGTTGCCCCTGCCAGGTCACTTCTCCACCCCTTTGGATAACATGATTGCTACAGCATCTCGGTTGGCGGCTATTCCAATGGAGGGTGAGTCTGCCGCGGCGGTTGAGACGCGGCGGGCCAGGGATCTTCTTCAAACCGCCATGGTGCAGCGGCAAGCATACTCGTATAGCCGGGACAGAATTCATTCGACCCCTCGCCCGAGCAAGAGTTACAGCAGGCACATTGAGGAACCGACTGTGTCAAGCAGTGCGCGGAACCGTGATGCCCCTCGGGGGCCTAATCCGGCGCGCGGTGGTGCGAATGCTCGGGATATGGTGGATAATGGTAGAGCGCGTCGGGAGGCCGAGTTAGCAGCACCATTAGCAGCACAGTACGGGAATCATCAACCCGTGCCAGTTCGACCGACGACATCAGTGCAACGAGGATTGGCTTTCAGCTCTTGGGGGTGCCGTGTCTCACCTCGGCTCTACGTAATGTGCGGTTACCCAAGGATTTCAAGGGCCTGCATAAAGTGCCTAATTACACCGCCGATTTACCCCCCGAGTCATGGGTCGAGAGTTATGAGATGGCAATGGAGATGCTGGATGTGGACAAAGCGGCATGTGCGAAGTACTTCACCATGATGTTGGACGGAATGACTCGCACTTGGTTAAAAAGTCTGCCCGTTAACTTTGTCGGTTCATGGGACGAGTTGAAGGCCCGGTTTATAGCAAACTTCAAAGATACGTGCAAGCCACCCATGTCGATCATGGATCTGGCTGCTTGTGTCCAAGGAGAAGGCGAGTCAACAACTCATTGGGTGCGCCGGGTTTCAGAAATCCTGCATTCGTCGGACCGCACCAATGCTGATTCGGCAATCATAACATTGGAGGCAATTGCCGGTTTAAGCCACTGAAGCAGAAATTGGGACGGCTCAAGCGTCACTGCAATGACATGGCAACACTTATGGCAGCTTTGGTTAAGTATGTCGATTCTGATAGTACCAAGGATCCCAAATCTGATGAAGAGAAGCCGGAGAAGGGAAAGAAGAATGTCGGTGCAAAGGGACAGCCACATAACCAGGCTAGCCATGGGAATAATGGTAAGCGCAAAGCGGACAATAATTCCGATTTTGTAGCTAACACCAACATACAGGGTAACAACTAGCGCCGTAAGGGTAAACCTTCCCTGCGGGGCAGAGGATCAGGCATGAATCTGGAGCGCTTGTTGAACCAGCCCTGCTCGAAGCACGGGACACAAGACAAGCCAGCTACACACTTATGGAAGGATTGCTTTATTATGCGAGAGTTCAAAAACTCCTATCTCTTCCGATATGATCATGGACCATCTGGCGGTTCAGGGCCCGGGTTTCACGGGCTGGGTTACGGTGGTGGTAACTCCGGTTCAGGTTTTCAAAGTAACCAAGGTGGACAGAGCAATCGAGGCAATCAGGGTAACCAAAGTGGTTATAATCAACAGGGGAATCAACAACAGCAGCAGTCGGGTTATCAGAGTAACCCAAAGCAGTTAAATGGTGAACAGTACCATGTCTTCACTACTAGTCTGTGCAAGCACGATCAGAAGCTTCATAAGAGGGCAGTAAACTCTGTTGAACCGGCAGTGCCCCATTATCTGCGCTGGTCTGAACAACCCATTGTGTGGAGTCGAGAAGATCATCCACCCCGGGTTGATAATCCGGGTGATCTGGCGTTGGTGGTCGCACCGCAGGTTGGAGGTTATAAGTTCACCAAGGTGCTGATGGATGGAGGGAGCAGTATCAACATCTTGTATTATGAAACCTTCTGGTGTATGGGGTTAACCTTCATTCTCGATTCTACGAGAATTTTTATGAAAGCGTTTCATTTGCTTCTCTTCAATGGAAGTTTCATTTTCCCAGAATGTATCCTAGTTTTTGGCCTAGATAAGAATCTTAAACAGCCGAACACCGTTTTTCATGGTGTAGTGCCTGGTAAATCGGCTTACCCGGTCGGTAAGATAGCTCTGGAAGTGGTTTTTGGAGATGATCATGATTCAAGATCAGAGACGTTAACCTTCAAAGTGGTAAAGATCAGAAGCCCGTACCATGCCCTGTTTGGACGGTCGGTTTATGCTAAGTTCATGGCAAGGTCGTCTTATGTTTATCTACAGCTCAAGATGACGGGTCATAAGGGGACCATCACGGTTCATGGCAGCCGCAAGATCGCTCTAGAGTGCGAGGAAGGTGATGGGGCTTATGCTGAGTCGGTTTGTGCAACAGAGGAGTTAAAATTCTATAAGGACAATGTTGATCCGGCAGATATGACTTCTCTGAAGAAGTCCACTACAGAGCATGATCCGGCTTTCATGTTTAAATCGGCTGATGAGACTAAGTTGGTTGATTTTGTCCCTAGCGATTCATCCAAGTAGTTGAGCATCAGTGTCAACTTGGATCAAATAGGAAAGCGCGCTCATCGAGTTCATCTGTGAGAACCGGGACATCTTTGCATGGAAACCTTCCGACAAGCCAGGTGTACCGAGGGAACTCGCTGAGCACACTCTTAATATCGATCTCAAGTTTAAACCAGTCAAGCGGTTTCTTCGCCGCTTTAATGAAGAGAGACGCAAGGCCATTGGTGAGTAGGTAGCCCGGCTCTTGGCAGCCGGGTTTATTATGGAAGTTTTTCACCCTGAGTGGTTGGCTAACCCGGTGCTGGTACTCAAGAAGAATGGCACTTGGCGTATGTGTGTGGATTACACAGACTTGAACAAAGCTTGCCCAGCTGATCCCTTCGCCCTTCCCCATATTGATCAGATTATTGATGCTACGGCGGGTTGTGAGCGGTTGAGCTTTTTGGATGCTTATTTGGGTTATCATCAGATCAAAATGGCAGTTAAAGACCAGGAGAAGACGGCTTTTATAACTCCCTTTGGAGCCTTCTGTTATGTATCTATGCCTTTTGGACTCATGAGTGCCCAGGCGACTTATCAGCGGTGTGTGCAGAATTGCCTTCATAATCAGATTGGGCGCAATGTTCATGCTTATGTGGACGATATCGTGGTGAAATCCAGGAAATCAGAAACACCCATAGCAGACTTACATGAAACTTTTGATAATCTGAGGGTTTATAAGATGATGCTTAATCCGGCCAAGTGTGTTTTTGGTGTGCCACCTGGCAAGCTCTTGGGTTTTTTGGTGTCTAACAGGGGCATTGAAGCTAATCCGGAAAAGATCAAGGCTATTACATCCCTGGCTAAAGCGGCGTGTATGAATGACGTTCAAAGACTGGCGGGTCGGATTGCAGCGCTGAGCTGGTTATCAGCCGGTTGGGGGAGAAGGCGATTCCTCTGTATCAGATGATGAAGAAAATAGACAATTTTGTCTGGAGTGATGCTGCTAATGCGGCGCTTGAGGATTTGAAGAAGCAGTTGACCGAACCGCCCGTCCTTGCTGCCCCCATTGATAAGGAACCATTGCTGTTATACGTGGCTGCTAACGCCTGAGCTGTCAGCATGGCTATTGTGGTGGAGCGCAAAGAGGCTGGTAAGGAGTATCCGGTTCAACGGCCGGTTTATTATAATGAGTGAGGTACTTATCGAGTCCAAGTAGAGATATCCCCATTGGCAGAAGTTGGTGTATGGAGTGTTTATGGCGAGCCGGAAGCTTAAGCAATACTTTCAAGGTCATCCCATCACTGTGGTCAGTTCCGCTCCGTTGGGAGATATCATTCAGAACAGGTTGCTAAGTGGGCTATTGAGCTTGGGCCTCACGGGATAAAATATATGCCTCACACTGCTATCAAGTCCCAAGCACTCGTGGATTTCATCAACGACTGGACAGAGTTGCAGGCACAAGAGGATAAACCGGTTAACACATATTGGACTATTCACATCGATGGATCCAAACAATTGGAGGGCTCCACCGCTGGAGTGGTTCTTACTTCCCCTCGAGGTGACAAATTTTGTTATGTTCTCTGTTTAATGTTTCCCTGTACTAATAATGCAGCTGAGTATGAGGCTTTGCTCCACGGTCTTTGGATGGCTAAGGAGATGAACTTAATCCGGGTACGTTGCTTTGGTGACTCCGATTTAGTGGCTCAGGAAGTATCTGGTACGTGGGACTCCAAAGATCCACTTATGGCGGCTTATCGGCGTGAGGTGGATGTCATTGCCGGTCACTTCAAGGGTTACCAGGTCGAGCACATTGATTGGTGCAAGATGAAGCGGCAGACGCTCTAAGCCGGCTCGGATCCCAGCGCAAACCGGTGCCGCCTAATGTTTTTCTGGATGTTCTACATAATCCGTCGGTCAAGATACCAACGGAGGAAGATCTGGCTATTCCTAACCCGGAAGCTCAATTGGTGGCGGTTCTACATGCTATCCCTGATTGGACAGTGCCGTACCTGGCATATATGACCCGGGGCGAGTTACCAGAGGATGAAGTTTTGTCCAGGCAGATAATCTGACGGTCGAAGTCCATGACTATTGTCAATGGCGAGTTACATCATTGCAGTGTCTCAGGGGCGTTTCAGTGTTGTGTTTCTCCTGAGGAAGGTTGTGAGATCCTGCGTGAAATCCACAAAGGAGATTGTGGTCATCATGCCAGTTCAAATCCTTGGTGGCTAAAGCATTCCGTCATGGTTTTTACTGGTTAACGGCTCATGCTGATGCGGAGGATCTGGTCAGAAAGTGCGACGGATGTCAGAAGTTTTCACGCCGAGCTCATGTTCCGGCTCAGGAATCGAGGATGATTCCGATCACCTAGCCGTTCGCAACTTGGGGGCTGGATATGGTTGGGCCTTTTAAGAGGTCCAAGGATAAGAAGACCCACCTTCTAGTGGCCGTTGATAAATTTACCAAGTGGGTAGAGGCAGAGCCAGTGAGCAAGTGTGATGCGGCCACGGCGGTTCAATTCATGAAAAAGGTGATCTTCCGCTTTGGCTTTCCACACAGCATCATAACAGATAATGGCACGAATCTCTCCAAGGGTGCTATGGAAGAGTTCTGTCAACGTGAGCTCATCCGGCTTGATGTATCATCAGTGGCCCACCCCCAATCTAATGGTTAAGCGGAGAGAGCTAATCAAGAAATCCTAAAGGGTATCAAGCCCCGGCTTATGGTCCATTTGCAGCGGACGCCGGGTTGCTGGGTGGAAGAGTTGCCTTCCATTTTATGGAGCATTAACACCACTCCCAATAGATCTACGTGTTACACACCCTTCTTCATGGTTTATGGAGCAGAAGCAGTTCTCCCAAGTGATATTCGCCATGACTCGCCCTGAGTGGCAGTTATGTTGAAGCGGACAATGAAAGAGCACGCCAAGATGCATGATAATCCCCAAGTGCAGGGAATCATCATAGCAATTCCCAAAGGTGGAAGTGATAAGTATGGAGTGCCAAACCCACAAGGAGCTAAAGGTAAGATCAATATTCTCTCAAGCCCTATCTGCCACTGATACGACTCTACGTGCACCGAACTTTTGCTTCCAACTAGAAACGAGAAATAAAACTGTGTTGTGGGTATGAAGAGGATAACTTTGTATGATAACGGAGAGCTAAAACATAAAAGTAGGTGCTGTTATCATAAAGTTAGAATATATTACTAAATAATATAAATAGCGGGTGTGGAATAATGGTAGATCGGTGTGCGGAATTGTCCTAAGCGATTGTTAACAAGATCGATAGTCGTCATTGCAATTTCATATGAGGGAGAGGCATAAGCTAACATACTTTCCCTACTTGTATCATATGCACTTATGATTGGAACTCTAGCAAGCGTCCGCAACTACTAAAGATCATTAAGGTAAAACCCAACCATAGCATTAAAGCATCAAGTCCCCTTTTATCCCATACACAACAACCCCATTACTCGGGTTTGTGTTTTAGTCACTCACGCAACCCACTATAAGTGAATCATGCATGTATTGCAACACCCTACAGCGGGAATCCCTCACGCTTGCGCGACACGGAGGGCACCATAGGACAGCACCAAAATAAAACATACAACTCGTACCAATCTAGATCACCAATCAACCCAAGGACAAAAGATATCTACTCAAAATATCATAGGATGGCAACACATCATTGGATCATAATATGTAGCATAAAGCACCATGTTCAAGTAGGGATTACAGCGGGGTGTGGGAGAGTGGACCACGTAAAAGAGATGAGGATGGTGATGATGATGGTAATGTTGATGAAGACGATCATCGCGGTGATGATTACCCTCCCGATGGCACTCCGGTGCCACCAAGAGAGAGGAGGAGAGGTTCTCCCCCTTGTGCTTCCTCCTCGCTTGCCCCCTCTGGTCCTTGGCCTTCATGGCGATGATGGCCCCTCTGAGATCCTCCTCCATGGCCTCCGGTGATGATGGCCCCCTCTGGTAGGGTGCCAAAGAGGGCCTAGATTGATTTCTCGTGGCTACAGAGGCTTGTGGTGGTGCAACTTCCGATCTAGGTTAATTCCCAAAGGTTTCTGTATTTAGAGGAATTTTTGGCATTGGTTTCACGTCAGGGGGTCTCCGGGCTATCCATGAGATAGGGGGGCGTGCCCTAGGGGGGCACGCCCCCCACTCTCATGGGCAGCCCGGGACTCTTCTGGCCCAACTCCGATGCTACGTGGTCTTCTTTTGGTCCATAAAAAATCCTCAAAAATTGGCACGTCAATTGGACTCCGTTTGGTAACCCTTTTCTGTAAAACACAAAAACAAGGAGAAAACAGAAACTGGCACTGGGCTCTAGGTTAATAGGTTAGTCCCAAAAATCATATAAAATGACATATAAATGCATATAAAACATCATAGATGGATAATATAATAGCATGAATACTTCATAAATTATAGATACGTTGGAGACATATCAGCATCCCCAAGCTTAATTCCTGCTCGTCCTCGAGTAGGTAAATGATAAAAGAAATAATTTATGTAGTGTGAATGCTAGTAGGTGCACATGTTTGATCAATGATAATTTCAATCACCTTTTCTAGCATCAATATGTGTCATAATAGTAGCTTATCTCATAAAACTTTTCATGATCAAGTAACAATCTATTCACAAGTATGGTTCAGAAACTTCATTGAGAACAAACAAACTATAATCTCAGTCACTGAAGCAATTGCAATTTATCATAACATCAGAAAGAGTCAAGAATAGAGCATTTCAGCAAGTCCACATACTCAATTATCATATAGTCTTCTACAATTGCTAACACTCACACAATACTTGTGGTTATGGAGTTTCAGCCGGACACTGAGAAAGATAGGGGCTTATTGTGTTGCCTCCCAACGTATTCACCTTTAGGTGATGTCAACAATAATAGCCCATGCCAACTTACATCCAATTGGATATATATATATATATATATATATATATATATATATATATATATATATATATATATATATATATATATCATGATCTTTCAAACACGAGGGGCTTGCCAAAGGATAAAATGAAAAAGGGAAAGGTGAGGATCACCTTGACTCAAGCATAAAGTAAAAACATAAAGTAAGAGATAGGCCCTTCGCAAAGGGAAGCAGAGGTTGTCATGCGCGTTTAGGGTTGGATGCACAAAATCTTAATGTGAAAGAATGTCACTTTATATTGCCCCTTGTATATGGACCTTTATTATGCAGTCCGTCGCTTTTATTGCTTCCATAACAAGTTCGTACAAAGCTTATTTTCTCTGCACTAATAAGTCACGCATATTTAAAGAGCAATTTTTATTGCTTGCACCGATGACAACTTACTTGGAGGATCTTACTCAATCCATAGGGAGGTATGGTGGACTCTCATGGCAAAACTGAGTTTAAGGATATTTGGAAGCACAATTAGTATCTCTACTTAGTGCAAGGAATTTGGCTAGCATGAGGGAGAAAGGCAAGCTCAACATGTTTGGAAGGTCAATGACAATATACTTTGACTGAGATGTCGGAAAACATAAACCATTACGTTGTCTTCCTTGTCCAATGTCAACCCTTTTAGCATGTCATACTTAATGAGTGCTTCACAACCATAAAAGATGTCCAAGATAATATATTTGTATGTGAGCCTCTCTTTCCTTATTACTTCCTATTAATTGCAACGATGACCAAAACTACGTTTGCCAACTCTCAACAACTTTTATGCCTCATACTTTCTATGTGTGGAGTCATCACTAATCATGTTATAAGCATATGAAACATATAAAAATTCAGATTTATGACATTCAATTCATTCCCCCATTTACTCATAGGATATACATGAAGCACATGAGTAAATGACAAACTACTCCAAAAGATATGAGTGAAGGACATTGAGTAGTCAAATAATTAACTAGCCATGGGAGGGTTCCCTTTTTTTATTCAATAATTCAGATCCAATGATTTTATTCAAATAGCAAGTAAAACTGAAAATACGCTCCAAGCAAAACACATATCATGTGACGAATAAAAATATAGCTCCGAGTAAGGTATACCGATAGTTTTGAAGACGAAAGAGGGGATGTCTTCCGGGGCATCCCCAAGCTTGGGGTCTTGAGTCTTACTTGAATATTACCTTGGGGTGCCTTGGGCATCCCCAAGCTTAGGGTCTTTCCGCTCCTTATTCTCCTCATATCGATATCTCACCCAAAAATTGAAAACTTCAATCACACAAAACTTAAGGGAACTTCGTGAGATAGGTTAGTATGATAAAGGGTAAACCATGCACTTTGGTACTGTAAAAGACCAGGTTCATAATTGTTTTCACACAATGCCTACTGTACCATATTATTTCTACAAATTATATTGAGAAATATAAGCCACAGAAACTAGAAAACAAGCAAACTATGCAATGAAGACAGAATCTGTCAGAAACAGAACAGTCTGTAATGATCTGAACAATAACCATACTTATGCTACTCCAAAAATTATGAAATAAATTGTTGGATTGAGTAATTTGCCTATTAATCTTCTTCAAAAATAATCAACTCAAAATCACTCTTCTGTAAAAAATAACAGCTAATCTCGCGAGCGCAAAGTTTCTGTTTTTTACAGCAAGATCACATTAACTTTCACCCAAGTCTTCCCAAAGGTCTTACTTGGCACTTTATTGAAACAAAAGCTATAAAAAATGATTACTACAGTATCTTAATCATGTATACACACAAAAACAGTAAGGATAAATATTGGGTTGTCTCCCAACAAGCACTTTTCTTTATTGCCTTTTAGCTAGGCATGATGATTTCAATGATGCTCGCATAAAAGAAAAGAGTTGAAACACAAAGAGAGCATCAAGAAGAATATGACTAGCACATTTAAATCTAACTCACTTCCTATGCCTAGGGATTTTGTGAGCACACAATTTATAGGAACAAAAGTCAACTAGCATAGGAAGGCAAAACAAGTATAACTTGAAAACTTTAAGCACATAGAGAGGAAACTTGATATTATTGCAACTCATACAAGCACATATTCCTCGCACATAAAAAATTTCAGTAGCATCATGGATAACAACTTTGTTCTCATACTCAATTGGAACCTCTTCCGAAATAGTGGAATACTAACTAAAGTTGACACTCTTCCAAATCCACTTTCGTAAATATCGTACAGAGATTCAACACCCTCCAAGATAGTGGGATCACTAATTCCTAAAGTTGACACTCTTCCAAACCCACTTTAAATTATAGTATTATTCATACTCCAAAAGATATAAGTGAAGTTCCTGGAGCATTCTATAGACCAACCAATATCCAAGCTCAAAAATATATAAGTGAAGCGCACGAAGCATTCTATAAAACCATACTCAAACGATTTAAGTGAAGCACAAAGAGCAATTCTATAAGATCATACTTAAAAGATATAAGTGAAGCACATGAAGTATTCTATAAATCAATGAAGATCTATCTCATACTAGAATGATTCTTAAAGAAAAATAAAACACAAAGGACGCAAATCATGTGAACAAAACAAAAACCAAGGTATATCGATATTTGTTGGAGAAGAAATATGGGATGCCAACCGGGGCATCCCCAAGCTTAGATGCTTGAGTATCCTTTGAAATATTTACTTGGGTTGCCTTGGGCATCCCCAATCTTGAACTCTTGTCTCTCTTTATTATTCTCACATAGGTAACTCCTTGTTCTTCAAACACTTCATTCACAAAAACTTAAACAAAAACTTGTGAGATCCGTTAGTGTAATAAAGCGAACTACCACTTTAAGGTACTGTAATTAACTCATTCTTTGTTTATATTGGTGTTAAACCTGCTGTATTCCAACTTCTCTATGGTTCATACCCTACATACTAGCCATAGATGCATCAAAATAAGCAAACAACACACGTAAAACAGAATCTGTCAAGAACAGGACATTCTGTAGTAATCTGGAAGTTTAGTGAACTTCTGTAACCCCAAAAATTATGAAATCAATTTGAAAATTTGAACAATTTGTACAGAAGTAATGTGCAAAAAGTTTCAGACCCATTTGACTTTCCAGTAAAAAAGTAAATTCATGCACTACAGACAAAGTTTCTGTTTTTATTCTGCACAAAGTAAGCAAGCAATCTTATCATACTAAAACCAAAGCTTGGCACATTATTTTTATAATACAATGGATATATACAAGGGGATAATTATTTACAGAGAAACTTCCATGAAAAATGCTACATTTTTTCCGTGAGCATGAACACAAGTGCTCAAGGTCGACCCTCACTTCTTCAATGCATAACTTTCCAATCACTTCTCTTTTTGAAAAACTCTTTTAGGCAAGAGAGGCAAGTAAATATTTTTGTATTTTCATTCTGTTTAATTTTTTTTGTATGTTTCACCCACAACTAAACAAAAATAAAAATTAAAAACAAAATCTAATAAGTGAAGAAAGCAAACAAACACACACGAAAATATCAACCCCACGCTATTGCTCCCCGGCAACGGCGCCAGAAAAGAGCTTGATAATCCCCAAGTGCAGGGAATCATCGTAGCAATTCCCAAAGGTGGAAGTGATAAGTATGGAGTGTCGAACCCACAAGGAGCTAAAGGTAAGATCAATATTCTCTCAAGGCCTATCTGCCACTGATACGACTCTACGTGCACCGAGCGTTTGCTTCCAACTAGAAACGAGAAATAAAACTGTGTTGTGGGTATGAAGAGGATAACTTTGTATGATAATGGAGCGCTACAACATAAAAGTAGGTGCTTTTATCACAAAGTTAGAATATATTACTAAATAATATAAATAGCAGTTGTGGAATAATGGTGGATCGGTGTTCGGGATTGTCCTAAGCGATTGTTAACAAGATCGATAGCCGTCATTGCAATTTCATATGAGGGAGAGGCATAAGCTAACATACTTTCCCTACTTGGATCATATGCACTTATGATTGGAACTCTAGCAAGCGCCCGCTACTATTAAAGATCATTAAGGTAAAACCCAACCATAGCATTAAAGCATCAAGTCCCCTTTTATCCCGTACGCAACAACCCCCTTACTCGGGTTTGTGTTTCAGTCACTCATGCAACCGACTATAAGTGAATCATGCACGTATTGCAATACCCTACAGCGGGAATCCCTCATGCTTGCGCGACACGGAGGGGACCATAGGATAGCACCAAAATAAAACATACAACTTGTACCAATCTAGATCACCAATCAACCCAAGGACAAAAGATATCTACTCAAAACATCATAGGATGGCAACACATCATTGGATCATAATATGTAGCATAAAGCACCATGTTCAAGTAGGGATTACAGCGGGGTGTGGGAGTGTGGACCTCGTAAAAGAGATGAGGATGGTGATGATGATGGTGATGTTGATGAAGACGATCATCGCGGCGATGATTCCCCTCTCGATGGCACTCCGGTACCACCAAGAGAGAGGAGGAGAGGTTCATATGCAGAATGGCTATGCATGATGGCATAGCAGACCAAGTGCATATCATAACAGATCACAAGCAGACAGTGCATATCATAACAGATCAACTGTATTAGGCAAAATGTCTATGCACTATGGCATAGCAAACCAAGTGTTTTAAGCTAGCCTATTACAAGGCGTTTTAACTGCCCAAAAGGATAATTGTTTCTCCTACAGAGGACGGCGCACAAATGATAAACCGGCTTCCGGACTATGATTCCTCTTCAGTTTGATGAGAAGGTTGCAGATCATCCTGCGTTAGTTCAACTTCTGCTTCCCCACCCACTGGCTAGGTGTCAATGGTTGCCCAGTCAATTCCAAACAAAGCTCGAAAGACAGCTTCATTGCTTATAAAATCTGACGGTTCAACATCAAGGGCATAAGTGTGCTTACGGATTAGCGGGATTAGATTTTGGGCTTCATAAACAGATGCATCGATCCATTTGTTGTCTGCGTCATAGATGGAACGGTGGAAAGACAAATCAGTCTTTTCGGCCAATCTACTTGCAAGCGGGCGCATATCTTTTGTCAAGGCTTTAAGGGCATCGTTGTCAAACTCCGACCCATCTTCTTTTTGGCTAGGATAGCCATTTCCAATGTCTACCGGATCGAGGTCACCTATCCAAGCCTTAGCCCGAGTCAGTGCAGATAAAGCGCCAGCCCTTGCAGCAGATCTCTTCACCTCTTCTAGATGGGCAGCTGTCATGGATAGTTTGGCCAATATGTCCTTGATTAATGTTGGCGGCGGTTTATTGTACGAGGCTGTGCAGATGACCCGTTGAGCGCCGGTATACAACTGCTCTATCAAAGTATAGGAATCCTTCAGTTTCTTGCGCATATCTGAGCCAAGATGGGTGACACGGCTACCTGCAATGGTTACAATATTATTATCAAACCGGTGATTTCAAGGATGATTCAGTATGGTTCATAACAAGGCTACTTACCAAAGATGGCAGAAGTCATAGCATCAATTTGCCGCTTTAATTCAGTCAGCTCTTCTGCCACCGGGTTAAGGGCCACTTCAGCATCTTCCGCATGTTTTTTGAAAGTGGCTTTTTCAGCCTCCCAAGCTACTCACTCACCTTTGAACCATCCTTCAATTGCTCCATGGTTGTTAAAGCGCCCTAACTCATCTTTGGCCTTGGATGTTTCGGCTTGCTGGGACTTAATATTTTCTTGGAGATCGGTGATTTGAGAATCTTTGTTGGTCAAGTCAGCCTGCAAGCACAGATAATAAGTTGGCAATATTTTTTTAAAGTCCCAAGCACATAACAAGTTATACACTTGGCACTTGGGGGCTAATGCGGATTGATTTTTTGTCAAATGATATTTTAAGTCCCAAGCATACAACATGCTATATACTTGGCACTTGGGGGCTAATGCATATCAGATCAATTCAAGGTTATCAGATTTTACTGCATGAACCAGATCATGTTAATGACTGAAAGGAATTCTGATGTATAAACCGGACTATCCTAAAGGTATAAACCGGTCTATAGGGGCTACACAAGAACAATCCAATCTTCTCCTACTACAAGTCTCGGTTCACATTCATATTGATGAATCAACCCTTGGGGGCTACTAGACTTGATAATTAAAACAGGATATCAGGATAAAAGAAGTTATTCAAGAAAACAAGTATTTACCTCATATCGCTCTTTCATCAGGTTTACTAAATCGGCTTCATAGTCACGACTGGTCTACAGACGGTTTAGATATCCACAATGGATGTCCTGAGCAGAGAGATGGGCATAGTTTGACAAATCCGATATCCACTTGCCCTTGTCAACAGCGGAAAATTCTTCTTTTGCACTTTGCTTTGATAAAGCGACAGGATTGCTAGGAGCGGTATGTGAGGGAGTCCTGGATAAGGGGGTATCCGGATAGCTGGACTATATACTTTGGCCAGACTGTTGGACTATGAAGATACAAGACTCAAGACTTCGTCCCGTGTCCGGATGGGACTCTCCTTTGCGTGGAAGACAAGCTTGTCGATTCGGATGTTAGATCTCCTTCTTTGTAACCGACTCTGTGTAACCCTAGCCTCCTCCGGTGTCTATATAAACCAGAGGGTTTAATCCGTAGGGGAAGAACAATCATAACCATAGGCTAGCTCCTAGGGTTTAGCCTCTACGATCTCGTGGTAGATCAACTCTTGTAATACTCATATCATCAAGATCGATCAAGCAGGAAGTAGGGTATTACCTCCATCGAGAGGGCCCGAACCTGGGTAAAACATCGTGTCCCCTGCCTCCTGTTACCATTAGCCTTAGACGCATAGTTCGGGCCCCCTACCCGAGATCCGCCGGTTTTGACACCGACATTGGTGCTTTCATTGAGAGTTCCACTGTGTCGTCACCACAAGGCTCGATGGCTCCTTCAATCATCAACAACAACACGGCCAGGGTTAGACTTTTCTCCCCGGCCAGATCATCGTGTTCGGCAGCTTCGTACTGCAGGCCAACTCGCTTGGCCACCTAGAGCAGATCGACAGCTATGCCCCTGGCCATCAGGTCTGGTTTGGAAACTTGAATTACCCGGCCGAAATTCACGGAGACTTGATCTTCGACGAATTCGAGCCTTTGTCAGGAGCGCCAAACGGTCACGACGGGCACGACTTGGATCTGCCGTCGGACAATATTCGAGATATCGCACCTGCAGCAGCCCCGGACTTAAATCCGGGGCAGAGCACATCATCCGAGGATAGGTGGATGGACCCCGCCATGGAGGCCGCATACTCATCGGTGTTGGGGCTGAACACGGACTCCACCTCTAAGGAAATCTTTGTTGCCGAACCCTTGGACTTGTTTCCGGCTGTAGGTCCAGGACCGCGCGCATCCATGCCCATCGAAGCTGATTGGACACCAATCATGGAGTTCACCGCCGCGGATATCTTTCAGCACCCACCCTTTGGTGACGTCCTAAACTCTTTAAGGTCTCTCTCTTTGTCATAGGACTCTTGGCTGAACTATGTCCGGCTCGAGGGGGATTCAAATGACAAAGAAAATCTCCGCCCGCCCACCACCCACTTAATAGCCACTATCGATGACGTAACAAGCATGCTTGACTTTGACTCCGATGACACCGACGGTATGGACGTCGGCGCAGGGACGATTTGGAACCACTACCCATGGGGTGCTGGACTGCCACCTCATCATATGATATATACATGGTGGACACGCCTAAGGAGGACAACGGCGACAAAAAGGACACAATGGAGGATGAAACCCAGGGACAAAAGCCAAAACGACGGCGCAGGCACCGCTCTAAGTCCAGCCATAGTAAAAATAGTGATAATAGCGCTAGAAAAATCGACACCCTAGTCAACTCCAAAGGCAACAACGACCATATGGGCCCAGCGATGGAGCAGGATGAGCCAGGTCACGCCGAACACAGCCCGGAGCAGACGCCCGATCACAACGATCTCGAGGGCCTAACTCATCAACCCGCCTCTGCAGAAGAGTGTAGTCCGGACAACGATGCATTCATCATCCCGGAAAAACGTTTGGAATGAGATAACCTCCACAGAAGGCTTATGGCCACTGCGAGAAGCCTAAAGAAGCATAAGCAAAGGCTTAAAGCCGCGCAGGATATGATCAACCGCAGATGGAATAAAGTGCTAGACACTGAAGAAAAATATGGCGATGATCGGCACACAAAGAGCTACCCAAAGTGCAAACTGCTGCCCGAATCCGATGATGAAGCCATTCCGCCGAATAACAATACGGCCAATCGACCAGACCAATCACTTCATGACCACAATAGAGCAGCTACTGACGCCGCACACGATTTATGTGAGCTCCTGGACAAAAAGGCCAGCGCGACCAGGTCCATCTATGGATCTAGAGGACATGCTTCGGCACAGGATCACGGTTACCAAAACGATCAGACTGATCGAATACCAGTTCGGAATCAACACCGGACACAACAACAGTCGATAGCATGCCACAACATGTCCAGATACAGAGGGGCTGCGCACCCTCTGTGCTTCACCGAAGAGGTACTGGATCACGAATTTCCACAGGGATTCAAACCCGTGAACATAGAGGCATACGACAGAACGACAGACCCTGGGGTCTGGATTGAGGATTTTATCCTTCATATCCACATGGCTCGTGGGGATGACTTCAACGCCATCAAATACCTTCCCCTCAAGTTGAAGGGGCCAGCTCGGCACTGGTTGAAAAGCCTCCCCGAAAATTCAATCGGAAGTTGGGAAGAACTTGAGGATGCTTTCAGGGCCAATTTTCAAGGGACCTATGTCCGACCTCCGGACGCAGACGATTTAAGTCACATAATACAACAGCCCGGAGATTCCGCCCGTAAGCTTTGGAACAGATTTCTCACTAAGAAGAATCAAATTGTCGACTGTCCGGATGCCGAAGCCCTAGTGGCCTTCAAGCACAGTATCCGAGACGAGTGGCTCGCCAGACACCTCGGCCAAGAAAAGCCGAGGACAATGGCGGCCTTAACAAGCCTTATGACCCGCTTCTGCGCGGGTGAGGACAGCTGGTTGGCCCGTAGAGGCACCAGTGACCCGGGCACATCCAAAATTAGGGATGGCAACGGGAAGCCACAGTGCAATAGAAACAAGCGTCGAAACAAGGAATAAAGTCCGGACAACACGGCGGTCAACGCCGGATTCAGGGGCTCTCAACCCATTCAACGAAAGAAGCCATTTAAAGGCAGCAAAGAGGGACCGTCCAGCCTGAACAAAGTCCTGGACAGATTGTGCAAAATTCATGGCACTCCCAAAAAACCTGCAAACCACACTCATAGAGAATGATGGGTCTTTAAGTAGGCCGGCAAGTTAAATGCCGAACACAAGGGAAGGGAAACACCAAGTGAAGACGAGGATGAGCCTCGCCAGCCGAACACTGGGGGACAGAAAAAAATTCCCACCAGAAGTAAAAACAGTAAACATGATCTACGCGACAAACATACCTAAGAGAAGGTGCAAACGCGCGCTCAGAGACGTATATGCTGTAGAGCCTGTTGCCCCCAAACTCAACCCCTGGTCGGCCTGCCCGATCACTTTTGATCACAGGGACCACCCGACTAGCATCCGGCACGCAGGATCGGCTGCCTTGGTGCTCGACCCAATAATCGATGGATACCATCTTACTCGTGTCCTCATGGACGGCGGCAGTAGTCTCAATCTTATATATCAGGACACTGTCCGCAAGATGGGGATAGACCCATCCAGAATCAGCCAAAGTAACACCACCTTTAAAGGAGTGATACCAGGCGTTGAGGCCCGCTGCAGGGGCTCCCTCGTATTAGAGGTGACATTCGATTCTCCCGACAACTTCAGAAGCGAAGAATTACTCTTCGACATCGCTCCCTTCCGAAGCGGTTATCATGCATTGCTCGGAAGAACGACCTTCACTCGCTTCAACGCAGTGCCGCACTACGCCTACCTTAAACTCAAGATGCCCAGTCCATGTGGCGTCATCACTGTTAGCAGAAACACAGAGCATTCCTTACGTGTGGAAGAGTATGTGGTGGCTCTAGCAGTCGGACACTAAGCGGCCTCTCCTATCAGAACGCATGATCGGTCATCAAGACCACGGACACGGTTAGACGAGTCCGGCGCACCACTGTCGGTAACAGCCCAGATAAACCTGAGCTGGGTGCCATACATGTACCCCCATAGAGGGCATCAGGGGCTGCAAATATGCAATAAAGCCCACCCTTTGGCTTGACCTTATTAACATGCCAATGTCTCACACTTCTACCAATAACCAACTCTTCGCACGCTTATGCCATACTCTTTTACATGAGTTTTCCTTTTTTTATAGACACCATTCGTGTGACACCCTCCTAGGACACGGCACAACGGAGACAAAGGTGCAGACATGCAGCAGGGCCCCGCTCAAAGGTTTCTCTTTATATTAAGCCCCTGTGTAAACCTTCTTTATTGTCTCTTGTTGCTTGACATCCCATGGGTATTCAATACACCCATAGGGGATACTGGCGTTATTGGCATTTCGCCATGACAGACTAACACACGTACCTGGAAATACAGGGTTCATAATGAAGGGCGCTACTCAGCCCAGTATATGTTATAAAGTCCGAATACCTTCGGGAGTGTTCGGCGTCGCGAGTTTGGCCTTATATGCATCAGCTCCAAATCATGTCTCTGGTCAAATGTTGGGTTTGCCCGGCTCCTGGGTTTGCTGCCTTACGCTCCGTACTATCGGCTAAGGCGGCCAAAGGAGAACTACTAAGATTGTGCCCTAGTTATTCCGGATGAGCACCTCAGTAGAGAAAGCCGAAAACTAACTGTCATGATATAGCGAGAGACTGGTCAACCACTCGAGGACTCATCGGAATCTTTGGGATTCCTCCGCATTAACGAAGGGCCGTTTCCCGATCATGTAGATACGCGCCCGTATCCGGATGCACGCGAAGGTACTAGGGTCTACATAGTAGCTCCACCGTCAAACTCCTATGTCTAAGTGAAAGTGTTAAAGCTATATAGTCTGGTTGCCTAGTTCAACGTGCGATCACCTCCTTAATGGACCAAGACGTTGGATCAAGTGTGATTACGCACATTTTTGCGAACACCCCCGCATTATATGCGTGGGGGCTGAAGCCAACGACTGCTAACTTTCAGGTTATATATATACATCAAACGGCCGCATAGGAGGCACAATAACACTTTCGGGCGAAAGTATAAACATAGCCTCTATAATTAAAGTAGAATTGTTTTACAATTGAACGACTTGTCACTCAAACATGACACTCTTCGAGCACTGAGACTCTATTAAATGAGCACCTTCTGTTACCTCCTCAAAATAGTGCTCGGCTGGGTCCTGGCTTCCTGCCGGATTCTGGGTTGCAATGATGGTGGCCTCCATATCCGCCCAATATGTTTTAACACGGGAAAGAGCCATCTGCGCACCCTCTATGCACGCCGACCTCTTCATGGCATCAATTCGTGATACGACGCCAAGGAATTGTTGCACTAAACCAAAATAACTGTCCTCTCACTCAATTACAGACCTCATTGCAAGACCTCATTGCAAGACCAGACAACCTATGGAGCTTGGCCACAGCGACCATCCTCTCACTCAATGGCAACGGGCGCGTTGGAGCACTGAATTGCGACCAGAACAACCTTTCTACTTCACTATCTTTTTTATCCTTGAAGAACATGGTCTCATCAGCCGTACTTTTTGCCAGATCCGCATACGCGTCTGCAGCGCTCCAGAGCCGATCCAGAGGAGCGTACTTTGGATCTAAGAACTTCATCCGCAATAAATAGGGGCTTCTAGCCGCGATTTCTCCGGCCTGTCGAAGCTCCTCCCGTGCATCCCTAATTTCGGAACGTGTCTCCTTGGCCGCATCAAGGGCCTTCTTCAGGTCAGTCGACTTTGCCTGATTCTCCTTTTCAAGGAGCTCATATAGGCCGGCGGCGTCTCTCAGCTCCGCAGCCATCTCGGCTATTTTATCTCCGTTTCAGCGATGAGCAGCCTGTTCGGCTCTCAAATCTTCGGCCGCCTTTAGGGCACCCGCATTGCTAGCCCGGGCTTGTTCCTTGGCTAGGGCAAGTTCCGCCCTCAGGGCCTCCACGGCAGCAGCTCTGCCTGCAGCCAAAGCATATCACATTAAATTTATGCTCCTCTTAATATTTCCTAAAACAAATAAGGAAAACAGAGCACATACTCTGTGACTCGTCAAGCCGCTCATTCACAAGCGTGATGTCGGCGTCCACAACTTAAATCTGTCGCCTCAGTTCGGCAAATTTAGCGGTCCGGTCTACCGCCGGACCCTTAGCCGCATGCGCATGAATGCAGTGTGATCATTACTTGAGAGTGTGATCCTCCGTTTGCCGCCTAGGGCTGGCAACTAGAGTCTCAGGGGCTACTATCTATATGGAGAACACTTGGCGCGTGCGGTACAACCAAAAAATTAGGTATTTCATTACGTACCTCAAAGCCTTTGAGCAGGCTCCTAAAAGCTTCATTCAACCCGCTTGTGGCGGATGAAATCTTCTCAAAGACCGTACCCATTAACGTACGGTGATCCTCTGAGAGAGCAGCTTGCTCCAGAAGGCCCGTCAGTGTGTCCGGTCAGTCGCCGGACTGTACCGGACCCTTCTTATTGCCCCCTGCGGGAGCCGAACACTCCGGGCTCAGGGCGGCCGAAGTGTTAGTTTCTGACCTTGGTGAATCTTGACTCCTCCGTGACGACACCTCAGGGTCGCCCGCCCCATGGGGCGGAGAGGCAGGTGGGGTTTCACTCTCCATCATCTCCGAAAGAAGATCCCCCGAAGACGAACTCTATCGAGAAGAGCTACTAGCCGGACTGCAAAGGATGGATCCTGGTTATTGTTCTCGAAGGAGGAAGCAGTAGCTTCGTATTTACGATTAACTTGCAACTCGGTGGAGGGCTGGCCCGTTTGTGGGCATGGCGCGGTGAGGACGCCCTCCGGGGCAGGGCCCCCCTGGCGAAGTTTTCGTCCCTTGTCTAGGCACCTCCGTTTCCAAGTGTTCGAAGGTGGCCCTCTTCTTCCCGCGAAGGGAGGAGACCTTAGATTCCCCTCCCCGACTATCCTCCTTCCTGGAGACAGTAATTCCCCCGGTTTGGATGTGCAATATGTGAAGCTCTGCTTCCCTATTCTTCCCTTTGTCTTTCCCCGAGGGCACTTGACTTAGCACACGTCTAAGCATCCTGGCTATTGCAGGACTAGGCGAGCCTTTGGGAAATGGTGTTGGACACCTGATTCTCTCCGCCTTGTTGAGCCAATCCTGGTCGTGGATGGTTTTCAGAATAATGTTGTGATAAATATAAACGAAGTGTTCGGTTTCAGGGTTACTTACTTGGGTATCTGGACCGTTGCAGCTCAGGCCCGCATCCTCGGTGGTGTCCGAACAGTTTACTTGTGGTCCGAAGAATAACCTATACATCCCTTCGAGCGGCATGCCGAAGAAGTGTTGAATAGTTCGCGGACCTTCCGTGTTGAACTCCCACATTCGGAGAGGCCGATGTTTGCACGGCAAGATCCGTTGGACTAGCATTACCTGAATTATGCTGACAAGACTGATGTCCCTCTCAAGAAGCTCCCGAATGCGGCTCTGCAATGTCGGTACGTCATTAGCAGGCCCCCAATCCAGTCCCACGTTGGCCCATGACGCCAGTTGAGGTGGAGGGCCCGAGCGGAAGTCGGGGGCAGCCGCCCACTTTGTGCCTCTGGGAGCCGTGATGTAGAACCATCTCCGCTGCCATAGATCGGACACCTCCGGGAAGAAGCCCTCTGGCCATGGGGCATCGGTGTTTTTGCTTATTGCAGCGCCTCCGCACTCCGTGTGTCGCCCCTCGATTACCTTCGGCTTTACATTGAAGGTCTTGAGCCATAAGACGAAGTGTGGGGTGATGTGGAGGAAGGCTTCGCACACGACAATAAACGACGAGATGCGAAGGATGGAGTCCGGAGCTAGATCATGAAAATCTAGCCCGTAATAGAACCTGAGCCCTCTCACGAAGGGATCGAGGGTGAAGCCTAAGCCTCGGAGGAAGTGAGAAACAAATACAACGCTCTCGTTGGGCTCGGCAGTGGGGATGATCTGCCCTGGGGCAGGAAGCCTGTGCTTGATGTCGGTGGTCAGATATCTGGCCTCCCTAAGCTTCACAATGTCCTCCTCCATGACAGAGGAGGCCATCCACCGGCCTTGAAGGTTGGATCCGTACATGATTGAAGATCCGAAGTGCCTAAGCTTGAGCTTCGGGTGTTGGAACTCGAGATGTAGAAAGGCGCAAGCGTGGTAAGAGAGAGGGATAGGCCTCGGCCCCTCTATAAAGGGGGTGAATATCAAGCATCCTCGGCATAACCATTTGGGACTTGCCTAAAAACACGGAGTCAAACCAACAGGCGTAGTGGGGTTGCCCACACCCATATTGATGAGAATCCCGCAATAAGGGGGACACGATCTCTGCTTCGACGAGGTGTGCCAATAAAACCGCCTTGCAGTGCGTATCGTGATAGGCTGAGAAAAAACGGTTCATATTAAGCTAGGTCGTGGCGTAAGGGCACATCGTGAAAAATTGTCAGCAGATTAGATTTGTAAAGTGTTGTGCTCTCTACGGTGGTGTGTGGAAATTATCTTGCAAAGCCGGACACGATCCTTAATCTACCTTGGAGTATTTGGAGATGGAACCCGCCTTGCAATGTCGAAGACAATCTGCACGCCGGACTCATCGTCATTGAAGCCTGGTTCAGGGGCTACTGAGGGAGTCCTGGATAAGAGGGTATCCGGACAGCCGGACTATATACTTTGGCCGGACTATTGGACTATGAAGATACAAGACTCAAGACTTCGTCCTGTGTCCGGATGGGACTCTCCTTTGCATGGAAGACAAGCTTGTCGATTCGGTTGTTAGATCTCCTTCTTTGTAACCGACTCTGTGTAACCCTAGCCTCCTCCGATGTCTATATAAACCAAAGGGTTTAATCCGTAGGGGAAGAACAATCATAACCATAGGCTAGCTCCTAGGGTTTAGCCTCTATGATCTCGTTGTAGATCAACTCTTGTATTACTCATATCATCAAGATCAATCAAGCCGGAAGTAGGGTATTACCTCCATCGAGAGGGCTCCAACGTGGGTAAAACATCGTGTCCCCTGCCTCCTGTTACCATTAGCCTTACACGCATAGTTCGGGACCCCCTACTCGAGATTCACCGGTTTTGACACCGACAGTATGGCCAAAGCCAATAATCACAACATCATCGGTCGTGCCTTCAACTGTCTTATCTGGGCTTGGTGGTTTAGCAGATACTTTTGCTGGGCTTGGTGGATTGGCAGCTGGGCCTGGCGGATCAGCATGATGGCTTGTTGAATTTATTTCTGGTGGGTCAACAAAGGTATTCTGGCCCTGAGGTACCGGGTCATCCAGGGCAATGTCAGCATTTTGATCAAGAGCATCTGAGGTCCTCTCCGGTTCAGTGGTCGGATTATCATAAGTTTGTGTAGTCAGCTTGGCTTTTTTGCTAAGTTCTGGCTTTGGCACTAAAAAGAACAAATACAGAGGTTGGTACAATAAACTGGTGCAAGGCATAAAAACCAAGTCTACTATGCTTACCAAGGAACGGTCTTGAGTGGAGGCATCTGTGTGGTTGATGAATCACTGGAAGATGAATTGTAAGTTCCCTGATAATTTGAATCAGACGGATTAAGAGGATATCGGAAGTAACCCGCCTTGGGATAAAGTGTATTAAAAGAACAAGAGACCTCTTGTCGACGCTTGCGAACCGGGGAATATGGTAAACCGGAGGAGGTAACTTGTTGGCCGCTATGCCGAGTGGTGCGGCGGGCTTCATGCTGCTTTGTCTTCAAAGAAAAGTGTGGATCCAAATGAGCAAGAGGGTGTGAACGTTTTACTTTCCGGACTGCTCGACGAAGTTTTGGTACTACCACATGATCTGAGTCGGAGGATAGAACAACTACCTCTACATCATCAGCGTGGCTAGCTTCCGCATCATCCTGATAACAATCATTGTCAATGAGGTGTATGAGAAAAGAACCAAGAGAATCAAGTTCTACCTCTAACTCCGGATCATCGAGCTCTTCATCATTAAGTAGATCAGCAGCCTCGGCAGTTTTATTCTTTGCTGGCTTTTTGGTAGCCTTGGTCTTGATGCGAGGCACTCTTGCCGGTTTATCCTGTGATTTCTTCTTCCAGAATGGATCATCACCCTGCGCAGATGGACAACAAGTTATAAAGGGATGATTAAGGAGGAAAGGGTTGAGGCAAGATAAGACAATTCTCACAGCTGGCGGTTTGTTGGACGGATAGTAGGGGCTAAGCCCTACTTTGGTGCATACAGCCACCCGTTCATCAAGTATTTTCTTAACAGCTTCAGTAACTTCATCCTCTGTTAGCTGAATATCAATATGACGTTGAGGATATTTCAAGTCCCCCATGTACTCGCACATTAAACCGGGGCGCCGGCTTAAAGGCAGAACGCCCCAAGATATCCTGCACCGGACGAAGTCAACACCCGTTAAACCGTTTGCAATGAAGGCTCTGAGTTTTGAGAGTTGTGGTGCATAGTTGGATCATTCCTTGGCAGTCAGCCTCTGAGGGAACGGATGAGTTTTGGTAAGCCGGTATGCATGATAACCCAGCAGAGGATTTTCATTGTCTCGAGCTGTATTGCGGTAGTAAAACCAAGTTTGGTTCCAGTCCTTGGGGTGGCTATGATGTTTGGCGTGAGGGAAGTCAACATCCTTTCTCTTCTGAATTGAAACACCCCCGAGTTCAGTATTCGGCCCATCTGTAAATTCAGTACGGTGGTTTAAGTAAAAGAAGTCCCGAAATAATTCCATAGTGGGTTCCTCTTACAGATAGACTTCGCAAAATACTTGAAAATTACATATATTGGACACAGAGTTTGGTCCAATATCTTGAGGGTGGATCTGGAAGCTAGCAAGAACATCACGAAAGAACTTTGATCCGGGTGGGCTGAACCCTCGATTCAGATGATCAGTAAAAACAATTACTTCTCCATTCTGAGGTTCAGGAGGATTTTCTAAACCGGGGACTCTCCAGTGAATGGTTTCCTTGCTCGCTAAAGCGCCAGTCACAACATACCCAGTCAGTTGCTCTTTAGTAACCCAGGAAGGGACCCAATTGCAAGCATAAACATTTTGGCCATTTGAACAGGAAGCTGGAAAAGAGAACCAAGCCCGGTTTAAGGTTTTGATTGATGCAGATAATCCGGTTTAGAAGACAAGAAAAACAAATTGAAGCCTATGCACATGATAACCCGGAGTATTATGTTAACGATGAGTTGGCGGTTTATAAGGAGGGCTAATGGTACCTGGCGGGCTATCATATTATAAAAGTATAAACCGCCTACAATGGTATGGAAGTTACAAATCTGAAAAATTCCTAAGTGTTGTACAAACAGAGTTCACGGGTTGGTGTTGTAATTTCGGATCTACCGCAGTTCTAAGAAGGGGATAAATTTTAAACCTAAAATCGCGGCAGCAAAGGAACACATATGCTCAGATGGGATCTTATATAGAGAAAGGTCTCTTCTGTGATTAGAAAGGATGCTAAACTACTGTTGCTCGCCTTTACTATCAGATTCAGGTCAAACTACGCGAAAGAATAAAGCGAGGAACGGTGAAGAACACTGATGAATAGCGGAAGCCCTAATGCAGATCTGTTATATGAGAAGAGAAGTACTTACTGACGTTGCCGAACAGTGGAGGAAGCGTCGCGTTTTCTGGTTCGAACATGTTGATGCAGCGGCCGTTGGCGGTGTGGAAGTGAAGGTCGACGGCGGCGACTGCGCACGAGCTCGGAGGCGACGCGAGGAAGATGATGAGGCGAAGGGGCACGAAGGGGAAAAGAAAGAATGATCCTTGGCCCTATTTATAAAGCAAAGGTATAAGTGACAGGCGCAAGAATCGAGGAACCAAAAAATGGATATCTAACATAGCTGTCGCTTTAGTTTTTGGAGGGTCATTAATGAAAAGGAAGTATTTGCGGGTTTTTATACGGAGATGATGTCATGACGATTCGCTGCAATCTTAAAAGATGATGTCACGACGGTTTACCAAGTGCATAAGGAAATGATGTCATGGCGGTTTACAAGATTCTTTGAAGATCAAGGAGTGTTTCCATGGATTGAAGATTGACATGAACAGGTTCAAATCAATCTGGGGCCTAATGTTGGGGATATAACTACTGAGTATAAACCGCCCAGGAGGGGCCGGGTTATGCTCATCCGTATTGAAGCCCATGAAGATAAGGAGTATGGCGCTTTACTATCGAAACTTTGAGGCCTAGAGCCCAAGGGTGGATTAGGGCCCATAGATATAAACCGCCATGAGATATGTAACTTGTGTTGTAAGTTAGGGAAAGGTAGAAATCGAGCCAGACACATGTATGAGCCGGCGTCGGTATTCTGTAGACCGCCAGGCGTCAACCTGTGTATATAAAGGGACGACCCAGTGGCAGTTCAGGGACAAGAAACAACAACTGGAGAAATAGGTAAAGCGGATTCGCTCCCTGCTCACACTACAAGAAATATGTAACTTGTGACCACCACTATTGGTCACTGAAAGGTCATGGTTTTTCATTTGCGACCTTTTTGTGACCAAAAACAGAAGGTCAAAATCTGAGGGTCGTAAACTGACTTATAGCGACCTTCTCTATGAGAAGGTCGTAGACGTTTACGACCAAAATATGTCCACTGTGGCGTTTTGGTCACTAGCAACCTCCCCAGGCCATGTAGTCATCCAGCGTGGCAAGCTGATGTGGCACAAGATTCAGCCCGGTCCAATTCGGTTTTTTACATGGGCCTAGCCCAACAATTCGGCCTTTTTACTATATATTTTCTCTATTAATTTTCTCTAGCTACATGGGCCTGGCCCATTTTATTTTCTAGGACGTGGCCTTCTATAATTCATTTCTTTTTTTAGGCCTCAGCCCTTTTACAATCCAATTTATTTTGGGCCTCCACAACATACATTTAGAAGCTTGACATCACAAGGGCAGCTATTCCAGCTTGACATATCAGCATGTACGCATGTATCCAAACCATTTTATTTCTTTCAACAGCCACAGCCACAAAGTAGATAGTAGATACATTCAACAGACTAAATTAACATAGAAATGAAGCAACAAAGGGCAGCCCGAGTAGGAGCTAAACGAACAGTAGGACTACATGACCGAACAGCATGGTACTATTTCTATTTCTACCAGCAGCAGTAGGGACTACCAAGGAGCTAAACAAACACCGGCCGAGCTAAACTAACAGCAATCATCCATCAGCAATCAGTGACAGTAGCAATGAGTGGCAGCGGCGACGTTCAAGAGAGCCCCTCCCCCTGCTTCTGCTTGGTTGCCTGCTACTGCTTGGTGTCTTGCATCACTAGTCACCCTGCACAGCAAGAATTTTAGCTTTACATAAGGTTTACAAGAACAGGACCCTGATACATGAGATTGACATTCACAAGCTATTTGCATTTATATTTAGAACTAAAACAAGAACATTGACAGATATGAAACAAGAACTCATGCTTGGGATGACAAACAAAACATACCTGGTTTATCAAGACTGGCAGCTATCATTGATCCAGCTGATCTCTTTCCCCTGGTTGGTGTTGAAAGTTGTACATCCATTGCATCAAAAATGTTACGATGATCCTGGAACTGTTGTGTGTTGCTTGCATTCTTTGGTACTAGAACTCCTTCCTCCTGCAGAAGAAAATCAAACATTGACAGATCAATATCCAAATTAGCAGCTTCATGTGCTATAGTTTTATCAATTAACAAAACAAAATCGGAGTATTTTTGACCAACTTGGTCACAAAGAAATTTCATTCTGTAGCCTTGAAGCTTAACAGCAGTTCTCTCTGATGCCCAGGTACCAGACAACCCACATACTCTAGTTGTACCATGTAGCTCCTCTCGTTTGGTTGTACCTTCGTGAAGGCAATAAAAGATTGTCATCAGAAATACAAGTTCCTTTTTATCACAATTAACTCAGGAATCAATATTTTGTAAAAATATACAACATTTTAGAGCTTAGTAATCACTCACCTACACCAGCCAAAGATGTGAGAACGTCAGTTTTGTTCACAGATTCCAGTGGTGGCTCTTCAACATATAGACAAAGAGAGTCAGTAAGTACTCCTAGCTGATGCAGCTGCTTACATGCATCAAGACAAACAAGCTGTTTTGCTTTCTTCTTGCTTCTTGCTTTTGGACCCACCAAAGGTGGCAACATGTCACTAGATGGTAGTGTTAACATGCACACAAAACCATCACCGTGGTTCGTGAACTCAAACAAAGGTTTTGTGGTGTCGTACCTGTGACATGTTCAGAAATGTAAGAACGTGAAATTAGAGCCCTCCACACAAAATGACAACTGGTATCGCAGATTTATAGGTGTAAGAACGCGAAATTTAGAAATGTAAGAACGTGAAATTCAGAAACATCAAGTCTCGCTGCATCTCAAAATCAAGCCGATCTAACATGTAGTCTAAAATTAATAGATCCAATAATACTAATGCAATTGTAATCATACGACAGAATAGAGTACAAGAGGCTCGATCGTTCAACATTTCCAGTGCAAGCATTGTACAAAGCAAAACAAATTAAAACCCAATAAGACACTATTACAGTACAGTACGACGACGTCTATTGGCTCGATCGTTCAACATTTCCAGTGGAAGCATTGTACAAAGCAAAACACCCAATAAGACACTATTATAGTACAGTACGACGGCGTCTATTGCCCATCTAGAAAACAAGGTGACATACTGCAGGTTCAAAAATTTCCTACCAATAATGATATGTTTGTACAATGGTTGGTGTATGCGGAGCTCGTCACTGTATGATGTATAACAGATGTTGTATAACAGAGAAGAATGGCAAAAAAACATTTGGTGGCATTGAGCTGTTGACAGAAGTATGCAAAAAAGCTACTCAGATGCTAGCAAGATGAATCAACGAGAACTGTGAAGGTTGGAGTCTAGAAAGGTATTCCCTGTTGGAAATCGACTACGACAGCAGTTAAGCTATGCATCATTCTTGGCGGTGGATCTCATCCCTGTCATTTTTAGCAATCACTACACGTAAAAGAAGTAAAGCATGTCAGCTGTATTGATTTTCAAACACACAAAAATGAAGGAGCAAAAGGCAGCCAAAATATAACTGCAGGGCCCTCTTAACAAATAATGTTTGTGCTCAATCTGTTAGTACAAACACTACTATATCTGCCAAATGCACAGGCCAATTAATATGCCTATTTATATAAATGGATGGGTTAAGTGTACAAGAGTGGTAGGCCTAAAATTCCCAAAATTAGATAGGGAAACGAAATGCTTGCTGCATGCCGCACGCTGTCTAGAACAGTAGTGGAAATAGATGAGTCTGTAGGCTGCCCGCCTGCCTGCCTGATATGATGGTGAGAGAGATGGGCGGTAGCAGCGAAAGATAAGCCATATAGCTTTGTTTAATATTACTAAGATATATAGCCATTAGTTCGTTTTAACATGGAACCCAAGAGTATGTGACTCTAGCACCCTGAGAAAGATGTTAATATGCCATCATACTAGCTGATAGACAAACATTCCAGGAAGAATAGATGCTTGTTTAACGGGTACAATCAGTACTGTTATCTCTAATAGACAAATTTAAAGATATTAAAAGAAGCACCTGATAGAGAATTTTGCCAACAATTGCAATGCTTCAGTTATGATTCGGGAAATAACAAACTACGACTTAGAGAAACAGTTTGAATAACAGTGGGTTCTGACATCAAATTGGAATTTTTTATGAGCCTCACGAACTCAAATTACATTCCATATATACTAATATGGTTCACTATTATCACGAGAGCCCCTCAATCATGCATCAATCTTAATATCATCATCAGCATAGCACTTGGAAATAAGACAAAGAATAGAGGAATTACTGAAATCGGTGAATCTCTTCCAGGGGACATGCATGAACTCTGCATACTCCTTGTCTCCATCAATCCTATGGAGTTGCAGAACTAGCGGGTGACGGGTGACAATGCCTACAGAATCAAACCAAACAAAACAAATCAATGCGTTAGAAAAACAAAACAGGACGCCAAAATGGACAAGCTCTTGCTGCTTGAATATCCATACCTGAACCCTGGGCAGGAAATCCTTTCCAACAACGCTCTCCAGCACTGAAGATTTGCCCGAACTCTACAGTGTACCAAAGGAGTTCAAATGTCAAAACACAGAACCACATCTGGTAATTGTATACCCACTTGTACTGAGATGCGCTTGAACCACTCTTAACAGCGCGAGTTCATGCAGAACTGCTTGCTTGAAACTAGGAGGATCCTCATTACGCGAAACAACATGCCCCCTAGTTGATCCCAAGTGGTAGTAGTACCTACTAGTACCTAGCTTCCTAGCACTACACAATTACTGGTCATGTAGGCAACTACGTGCAACCAAACTATACAGCAGAAGATTCCAACAAGCAACAGCGGCCCAAATCTAGCTGCCAACCCCTACAACAACCGCAGATCCAAGCATAGCTAGACCGCATCACCGCGGCCAAACGGCGGCCAAACGGCGGCCAAAATGGACATCCAAGCTGGGCGGCAAGGTTGCGAGATCCAGCAGACACACCTGGGGCACCAGATCCGGGGGAGGGGGAGAAAACGGACGGGGCATGCACCTGGCCTCCGACGATGGCAATGGACGGCAGCGAGTCCCAGAGGGTGGGGAGGGCGCTCTCATCGCCGTGGTCGCCGAGCGCCGTGCAGGCGCGCTGCAGCTTATTGACGAGCAAGATCAGGTTCTCCATGGCCGCCGCGCGGGATCTGGCCGGATCCGATCGGACGAGCGCGGTCGAGGCGGTTGAGTGGGGAGGGAGGGAGACGAGATGACGCCGACTGCTGAGTCGAGCCGCGTCGGTCGGGCTTGAGCTGCGGATGGTCGGAGCAGCGAGGGCGACGCGGATAAACGGGGGAAGGCGCGCAGATCCGGCCTTGTGGTGGGTGAGGAGGTGCGGATCCGGCGATGTGGGGGCGCCCAGCTTGAGCAGCGGAGCTATGGAGTGGGTGGGGGCGGTGAGGTCAGGGCGGTGAATGAGGAGGATCGGGAGGGGAGCGGCGGCGGCGCGGAGATGGGAGGAAGGGTGCGACGGGGGGATCGATCTGAGCTAGGGTTTGGGCTACGGGTGGGGGGTATCTCTTTTTGTTTTCTTTTTTTCTTTTTTCTGTAGATCGATGTGGGACGCAGAGATGGATGGATGGATGGATGGACGCCATGTCATCAATCCGTGGGAAGTGTTCTGATTGGTTCAGAAAGTCAATGGTTTAAAATAGTTTTCAAGTACTAAAGATTGAGGGATTTTGTGAAGAAGCTATCAAAAATATTTTTCAAAAGAGCACCACACAAATTTTCACTAGAGTTATACCACATTTTATGGATAAGGACCAATTTGTATGCATTTATGATCTTTCTAGCTATTTTTAATCATTTTCCGAGTACCCAAAATGAGGTTTTTTTGTGAAGGAACTATCAAATAATTGTTGCAAAAATGGAACAAATCAAATTTATAAAATACTAGGCCATGTTTAATATACAATTGACCAAATGGTTGGGTGTAAAAAGTTTTGATCCACCTCTGGTGAAAAAGACAAATTTCCGCCGATTTAGTTGGAAGCGGGTCAAGTTTGAACTGCAGCTGCCTCATAGCTTGCTCTTTATTTTTTTCCAAAAATCATTTCTAGGTACATAAGTATCTATTTAATCATAGAAACACCAAAAAAATTCCAAGATTCAACCACTGGCTAGGAACGGTCAAGCACGCCGTTTTGAATGCATTTTGAAACAGGCATAAAAAATTCAAAAAAATCAAAAAATTGGAAAATCTTCGCATTGTGTCATTATATGTGACCAAGTTTCCAGGAAAAATAATAAACTTGTAATACGGCAATTATTTTAAAAAAGTGTTTTCAGAAACGAGCTATCACGCGTGAAGATTCAGGGTTTTCAAGCCAAATGATCAATCTTATGGCCACGTTCATGGCATAGTTTGTTCAAATGATCTCATATTGTGCACAAGGGTGCATCTTGGAATTCCAAACAATATTTCTTAAGGGAGTTTTTATTTTCTTTGCACGGAAAATTCATTTTCCATTTTCCGAGTGCCCGAAATGAGTTTTTTTTGTGAAGGACCTACCATATATTTGTTGCAAAATTGGACCAAATCATTTTTATAAAATACTAGGCCATATTTGATTCACAATTGACCAAATGGTTGGGTGTCAAAAGTTTTGATCCACCTCTGGTGAAAAAGACAAATTCCTGCCGATTCAGTTGGAAACGGGTCAAATTTGAACTGCAGCTGCCTCATAGCTTGCTCTTTATTTTTTCCAAAAATCATTTCTAGGTACATAAGTATCTATTTAATCAGAGAAACACCAAAAAAATTCCAAGATTCAACCACTAGCTAGGAACGGTCAATCCCGCCGTTTTGACCGCATTTTGAAACGGGCATAAAAAATTCAAAAAAAATCAAAAAATTGGAAAACCTTTGCATTGTGTCATTATATGTGACCAAGTTTCCAGGAAAAATAATAAACTTGTAATACGGTAATTATTTTAAAAAACTGTTCTCAGAAATGAGCTATCAAGTGTGAAGATTCATGACTTTCAAGCCAAATGATCAATCTTATGGTCACATTCATGGCATAGTTTGTTCAAATGATCTCATATTGTGCACAAGGGTGCATCTTGGAATTCCAAACAATGTTGCCTAAGGGAGTTTTCATTTTCTTTGCATGGAAAATTCATTTTCCATTTTCCGAGTGCCCGAAATGAGTTTTTTTGTGAAGGACCTACCATATATTTGTTGCAAATTTGGACCTAATAAATTTTATAAAATACTAGGACATATTTAATGCACAATTTACAAAATGTTTGGGTGTCAAAAATTTTGATCCACCTCTGGTGAAAAAGACAAATTCCCGTCGATTCAGCTGGAAGCGGGTCAAATTTGAACTGCAGTTGTCTCATAGTTTGCTCTTTATTTTTTTTCCAAAAATCATTTCTAGGTAAATAAGTATCTATTTAATCAGAAATACATGGTTTGATGGCGAGACATCGAGGTTTGGACGGTGGCCGAGGGCCCCAACTCTAGAGCGCGTAAGCTCGCATGCCCGCCATGTGGTCACCGCGTCACCGTGGCGTTGCCATATGTTCTGGGTGGCCTAGGCATGTCTAGTGGGTTGGGCACTCCCCAGGTAGGTGCTAGGAAGCAAATCACAACATAAGATTCTCACGAGGAGACCGATCGATGCTCAAACATGAATAAGCAGCCAAGTGTTTGATTTGCGGTACGGGAAATGCACATGGCTAATGGGCGTGAGTTTTGGCTGAGGATGATCAGTTACTAAGAAGACCGTCTTCACAAATTTTCACCTAAAAGGAGGAGCCTAGGTGGTACTTGCTTTGCAAAGTACCACACTGGACATAAATACAAATGTTGAAGCTGGGCTCAAAATAATGAATGGATTGAGCTGGCATTTGGTGGGGGATGGTTATTTGGGCATAAGAAAGCACTGTAGAAAATGGATACCATTTGGACATGCCAAAGTGGTACTTCCTTCACAAAGTGCTGCTTTGAACAGGATAGGAAAATGAATATTGTTGAGTTATTTTTGAACTACGCAAGGAAGGTTTTTGACATATTTGATGAAGGTATGATCCAAACAATTTATGAGAATTTTTTGGGAATTTCTGGAATAACAGAAATATAGGTTGCTTCACAACCTAGGGCAAAAATTGACAAATGGACATGACACATAGGCAGAACTGATGAGATGGCGCCTAGTCATCACAACCCACCACAATCTACAAGGCTATGACCATCTATATTGGTCGTTAACAACTAGAAATAAGGCAGCGGACCTGCACTATTTGCTTTGTGACCATTTCATGTAAGGAAATTACGACCTTTCTGACCAAAATGGTCGCAATGGTTTAGGGTTTGGAGCCCCCCGAACAGCTTTTGACAAATTGGTCTGAAATGGTTATAGATCTATGACCTATTCTTCCAGGGTCACTGACAGAAGGTCACTAGTTGACATATTTCTTGTAGTGTCATCGAGACCCCATCAATTCCACCACAACTGGATTGTAGGCTTTTACCTTCACCGCAAGGGGCCGAACCAGTATAAACTCCCCGTGTCCTTTGTCCGGTTTAACCCCTTTTTGCTAATCTCGTTGTGATGGCTCCACGACTAAGTCCTCTCACTAGGACATCTGACGTGTTCATTCCACGACAACCGTGATCTACACCAACACCTCCGTCATCTTCCCCAACATCGTCATCACCTTCCCCATCTATATTCAGCGGTCCACTCTCCTGCAACCCGCTGTACCCACTACTTGAACATGGTGCTTTATGCTTCATATTATTATCCAATGATGTGTTGCCATCTTATGATGTCTGAGTAGATTTTTGTTGTCCTATCGGTAATTGGTGAATTGCTATGATTGGTTTCATTTGCTTATGGTTATGTTGTTTTCCTTTGGTGCCCATCATATGAGCGTGCACGTGGATCACACCATAGGGTTAGTTGTATGTTGATAGGACTATGTATTGGAGGGCAAGAGTGACAGAAGCTTCAACCTAGCATAGAAATTGATGCATACGGGATTGAAGGGGGACCAATATATCTTAATGCTATAGTTAGGTTTTACCTTAATGAACGTTAGTAGTTGAGGATGCTTGCTAATAGTTCCAATCATAAGTGCATAGAATTCCAAGTCAGGGATGACATGCTAGCAGTGGCCTCTCCCACCTAAACTTGCTACCGGTCTAGTAAAGTAGTCAGTTGCTTACGGACAATCTCACAACTCCTACCACCACTTTTTCACACTCGCTATACTAACTTTATTGCGTCTTTATCTAAACAGCCCCTAGTTTTTATTTACGTGCTCTTTATATTCTTGTAAACCTATCCAACAACACCTAAAAAGTACTTCTAGTTTCATACTTCTTCTAGGTAAAACGAACGTTAAGCGTGTGTAGAGTTGTATCGGTGGTCGATAGAACTTGAGGGAATGTTCGTTCTACCTTTAGCTCCTCGTTGGGTTCGACACTCTTACTTATCGAAAGAGGCTACAATTGATCCCCTATACTTGTGGGTTATCAAGACATAACAACATACGTTGTTCCCTTTGTCAGCGGTATGTTACTTTTGCCCGAGATTTGATCGTTGGTATCACCATATCTAGTTCAATATCATTACCGGCAAGTCTCTTTACTCGTCCCGTAATGCATCATCCCGTAACTAACTCATTAGTCACATTGCTTGCAAGGCTCATAGTGATGTGCATTACCGAGAGGGCCCAGAGATACCTCTCTGACAATTGGAGTGACAAATTCTAATCTCAATCTATGCCAACTCAACAAACACCATTGGAGACACCTATAGAGCATCTTTATAAGCACCCATTTACGTTGTGACGTTTGATAGCACACTGAGTGTTCCTCCGGTATTTGGGAGTTGCATAATCTCATAGTCATAGGAACATGTATAAGTCATGAAGAAAGCAATAGCAATAAACTAAACGATCATGGTGCTAAGCTAATGGATGGGTCTTGTCCATCACATCATTCTCTAATAATGTGATCCCGTTCATCACATGACAACTCATGTCTATGGCTAGGAAACTTAACCATCTTTGATTAACGAGCTAGTCAAGTAGAGGCATACTAGGGACACTCTGTTTGTCTATGTATTCACACATGTACTAAGTTTCCAGTTAATACAATTCTAGCATGAATAATAAACATTTATCATGATATAAGGAAATATAAATAACAACTTTATTATTGCCTCTAGGGCATATTTCCTTCATCTTCTTCCTCTTCTTCTTCCTGATCAGGATCTCTCATTATAGAGGATCTCCCAATGACTCTGGCTATGGTCTGCTTGACCCTTTCTTCTTTTCTTGCCCTCACCAGCCTCTTTTGGTTCAAGAGTGAACTGAATTGTATCCTAAGTTAAGGCTCTGGCCTTAGACATGGGAACTCTCTTGACAGGTGTCTTCTTGTGCAGTCCTAGCTTAGTTGCAGCAGCAACATATTCCTTTTTCCGCACCTTTTTCTTGGAGCTGACCTCTTCCTCAACAGCAACATAATCCTCATCTTCTGAGTCAGAATTTCTCTTCCTTCTTGTCCATATAGCTGCTTTGGGCAAGTTGCTTGGGCTGCTCCTGCTACCCTCATCATAGCTACTAGAGGGACTACTGCCCTCACTCAGGTTCACCTGCTCTTCTGACTTGTTCTGGCTATCACTCTGATCTGACATGTCTGACATTGCAAGCTGACAGCTGACCCCGTGAATAGTAATAGATGAGATAGAGTGGATGAGCATCACAAAGTGCAGAGATTTTGCAAAACAAATGAGTCAAAAACTTAGTTTTAGTTTTCCACAGAAATCATTTTGGAGCTATCGATTTGTTAAACTCGATGACACCGAAGCAACTTTTGGAGTCTAAACTAGTGAAATCGGTTAGACCGAGACACAGTTCGATTACTCTAAGATTGCTAGGGTTTCATTGAGAGTTGAACTCGATCGCACCGATTTGCAAGTTTCGGTCAGATCAAAAAGTGCAAGTGCAATGGTCGAAGCCAAATCGGTGAGACCGATTTCCACAACTTGGACGGTCCGAGATGAGTTCGGCGGAAACCTAACCCTAAATTTCTTAATCGAATCTAATCTACGGGATGTTTTTGCTAGACAGGATGATCTCATACGTGGTAAGGAACATGTCATTTTCTTTGTGCTAAGAATCGGAGTAAAGAACAGCACAAAGATTCGAACTCATACCCTAGTTCAGTGATGAGCTTGCTACGGCGGCAACGGCGGGGTCGAATTCCGCCGACGGTGATGGAGACCAGCGACGGGTGGTCGTTGGCGATGATAGGACGATCCGGAGACTCGAGGCGGCAGAGCAGGACATGCGCGGGCTGATAGGTTTTGGAGGAATTTCCAAAATTTGACCCGACGATATATATATATCCTGACCCTGTCGGTGTGACCAAGTGGAACAACTCGGTGGCACCGTGATGCAGAATCGCAAGCGGTTACTGCAACTCGGTGTGACCAAAAAGTTCTAATCGGTTGCACCGAGATTGAAAACCTAGATCAACTCAGTGAACTCGGGCAGACCGAAAAGGATGAATCGGTCAGACCGAAATGCACAAAGAGGTTTTGGAAGTTTAAGTCTATGACGAATCGGGGACTCCAAGTGCTCCTCACACAGATTGTTCGAATCTGACTTGATCAAACTTTGTGATGTAGCAAGAATAGAGTTTGAGACGAGAAAATCATAGATAGCTATAGGAAATTCTTAGGCATTCTTGTCCATCCATTTGGCAAAAGAAAAAGAGCCAAACAACCAAAGCAACAAATGGATGTCCTCGAATGAGTAAAATATGCAACCAACATGCTCACACAATAAAATGGCAAATGAAATATGTGACAAAGCATGCACAAACACTCTAGCATCTATCAAGCAATTGGCGATGACTCGGTCATCTATATATGAGTATTTCTTAGGAATCAAATGAGAACATTTGATCATAGGTCATACTCATCGTTTAAGCACAAGTGGTGTTACCACATTTACATAAAGCATTGTTGTGTTCACACCATTAGAGTTGATTTAGCTCAATATTTAGAGTAAAGCTCCCCCTAGATGTGATATCCCCCTAAGAGGGATGAACTAACCTTGGGTTTTGTCGATGATGACTTCATGTAGATGTTGAAGATGTGGATGCTCAAAGTTGATGTAGATCATTTGGAGCAATCCATTGGAGTGAGTTGCACTTTCAATACCTGCACGGGTTAGTCCCACAAGGAACAAACAAGGATATCCATAGACATAGAGTGAAGTTCATACATGATGATGTCCATGAAAGCATTAGGTTACCTTGTCCCTTGTCTTACCAACAAGAGGG
Organism: Triticum dicoccoides; assembly: GCF_002162155.2. Taxonomy (NCBI): domain Eukaryota; kingdom Viridiplantae; phylum Streptophyta; class Magnoliopsida; order Poales; family Poaceae; genus Triticum; species Triticum dicoccoides. The sequence goes on from NC_041383.1 coordinate 706,701,829, forward strand.
TTTGTGACTCCTTGAACTAGTACAAGATGTGGAAGTTGTTTGCACTTGTCCTTGCCAAAATACTATGAGTGAAGTATGTTGGCGGAGTCACCCTCGAGAACTCTCTAGTTCTTCTTCTTCGGGATCCACATCATCTTGATGGGAACCCTTGGAGTTGTAGTCGTACTTGATGAAGTAGAACTTGATGTAGTCTTGGGAACCCACTTGACCAAGGCCTCGGGAGCTTCTTCAAATGCATCAATCTCCTCTTGAAGCTTGTCCTTGCATTTTTACTTGTGGTCTTGTGGTGGAAGATCATTTTGAGCTTGTGTCTCCTTGAAAGAAGTAGGATCATACTTCTCTTGTTGAGGAACAAACTTCGTCTTGGGGTATTGACCTTATTCCCACTCAACTCCATTGGCATTGAACTTTCGTTCAAAACCAGCACCTTGATTCTTTCGGTGCCTTCCTTGCTTGCGTACAATTTCCTCAAATTGCTTACTTCCGGCAAGGCTCTTGTAAGCACCTTTCTCTATAATTCCCTTCAATAAGCTATTTTCTTGCTCAAGTGTAACTTGGCTAAGAGAATCATTAGTGGAATCAAGAGAACTACTAGAAGCAACAACATTGGATTTAACATGATTGTTGTTACTACTAGAAGAAGAATCTTTTTGTTCTCGTTGCTAGATTTTACTTGTGGCATGTAAGTAGACAAGAGTAAATGCTTGGCAATGTAAGAAGAACTTTTCTTATGGAGATCATCATTGGTTGCTTTTAAGAAGCCATCCCCTTGCTCAAGGTTAAGCATTTCAAAGCGTAGCTTCTCATGAGTCTTTAAAAGCTCTCGATGATCTTCTAAGGTAGTTTCATGAGCTAACTTAAGAGTGTTTAGTTCTTTAGTTAGACACTCAATCTCCTTCTTATCATCGTCATTCATTTTATCTTGATTAGCATGATTAATAGCAATTTCACCAGAGTTCTCATAACTAGAGTTGTCAACAAGTAAATCATCATCACCTAGCAAGTCATCTTCATCACTATTGAAATCCACATACTCGGGGTGTGCTACCTTTGGGCCTTTAGCCATGAAGCATCTTCCAATTCCTTCATTTGGTGAGTCAAATATGTCATAGGAGTTGGTTGACACAAGTGCTAGACCGGCAACACCTTCATCTTGAGTATATTCGGAGTTGGAGTGATAACTTCTCTCGGAGTGATGGTCGGAGTCGGAGCCGGATACCCATTCACCAATGTGAGCTTGATGTCTTCATTTTGTGTAGCTCCTTGATGATTTGTCCTTCCTTTCCGAATCCTTGCTTCTGCGAGAGGTTCTTCGTTCATAACGATCACCTCTACTCCTTCTCTCTCTTGGAGGTGATTCTTCTCTTCCACTTCTCCTTTTTGGTGAGTCTTCTCTTCTTTTGTAGGGAGCCGTACACTCATTGGAGTAGTGTCTGGGTCTTCCACAATTGTAGCAATTATGCTCACGACTCGAAGATCTTTTGTCATTGTAGGATCTTGACTTGGAACTTCTTTCCTTGCTTCTACTCTTTTAGAACTTGTTGAAGTTCTTCACCATTAGACTCAATTCCTCATTGAAGTCTTGTTTCTCACTTGATGATGTAGGAGCATCACATGAGGCTTTGTAAGCACCACCTAGCTTGTTGTGAAGCTCTTCTTTATCCTTGAGTGACATCTCATGAGCAACGATTCTTCCAATGACTTATGTTGGCTTAAGATCTTTGTAATTGGGCATCATTTGGATCAATGTGCACAAGGTATCATATTTTCCATCCAAGGCTCTTAGGATCTTCTTGATGATGAATCTATCGGTCATCTGTTCACATCCTAAGCCGGCAATCTCATTTGTGATGAGAGTAAGCCTAGAGTACACTTCAGCGACACCTTCACCATCCTTCATTTTGAATTTGTCAAGCTGACTTTGAAGCACATCCAATTTGGATTCCTTGACGGAGTCGGTACCTTCGTGCATATCAATCAAAGTATCCCAAATTTCCTTTGCATTCTCAAGACGACTGATTTTGTTGAATTCTTCGGGGCACAATCCATTGAAGAGGATATCGCAAGCTTGAGCATTGTATTGCATCATCTTTAACTCTTCCGCGGTAGCTTCACGGTTTGGTTCTCTCCCATCAAAGAATTCACCTTGCAAGCCAATACACACAATATCCCAAATGGCGGGGTTATGTCCAAGAATATGCATTTTCATCTTATGCTTCCAACTAGCAAAATTAGTACCATCAAAGTAAGGACCTTTACGGTGGTAATTTCCTTCGCTAGACGCCATACTCTCCTAGGTTGTGAAACCAAGGCTATGATCACCAAAGCTATGGAAATCAAGGCAAATGGAGACCAAAGCCCTGATACCACTTGTAGGATCGAAAGTATGTCTATAGGGGGGGTGATTAGACTACTTGACCAAATAAAAATCTAGCCTTTTCCCAATTTTAAGTTTTGGCAGATTTTAGCAACTTAGCACAAGTCAAGCAATCAACCTACACATGCAAATCTAAGAGTATAGCAGCCGAATGTAAATCATTGCGTATGAAGGTAAAGGGAGGAGTTTGGAGGGAACAAATGCAATGTAGACACGGAGATTTTTTTTCCCGTGGTTCTGATAGGTGGTGCTATCGTACATCCATCTTGATGGAGACTTTAACCCATGAAGGGTAACGGCTGCGCGAGTCCACGGAGGGCTCCACCCATGAAGGGTCCACGAAGAAGCAACCTTGTCTATCCCACCATGGCCATCGCCCACGAAGGAATTGCCTCACTAGGGTAGATCTTCACGAAGTAGGCGATCTCCTTGCCTGTACAAACTCCTTGCACTACCAGGGAAAAGCTTATAGACAGACGCTTACTAGTAGCGTGCTATATTTTCCCGCACTACTGCTACTTACTAGTAGCGTGCTATATTGACCCGCGCTACTACTAATATTTACCGGTAGCGTGTGGCCAGAAAAAACACGCTACTAGTAAATATCTTCAACCGTGCCCCGCGAACAGATCATAGTAGTAGCGCGGATTATAAAACCGGCGCTACTACTATGTGAATAGTTGTAGCATACGTGAGGCTCCCGCGTTACTAGTATACTCCCACCATCCACCCACCCACATTTTTCTCAAAAAAAATCCACCCAAGCCCCGGACTCCTTCCACGTTTATCCCCTCCACCGCCGGCCTTCTTCCACCTCCTCTCCTCTCCCAATCCAGAGTGTGTGCAGCCCCGTGCCCTGGAGTCGGCTGGCCAGGCCTCCTCGCGATCGCTGCCACCGCCACCGCCACCCTCGCCCCTCCCCTTACCAGAAGACAATGAGAAGAGAATAGGTCAGGCGGCGGCTCCCAGTCCCAGATCCGCCATGTCCATGGCCGAGGGCTTGGACCTGGAGCTCCACATCCATGGCCGAGGGCTAGGACCTGGAGCTCCACCTCTGTGACGTCGGCTGCATCTCTCCAATCGCGAGCTCACGCGCTTGGACAGGACCTCCGTCCGTCCGCTCCGCTCTGCTCTGCTCCGCTCAGCCGACGACGCCATGGCCGCCAAGGTACTATCTCGATCTGCTTCCCTTTCCCTTTCCTTTTTCCTTCCCTTCCCTCCCTCATGCGCAGCCTGCTTTGGTTTCCTTGCAGTGCACAGACGCAGACGCACACACACAGCAGCATTGCTGACTTGTTGCATGAGGCAGCCGGCGAGGTGAGGTGAGGCAGGAGAGGACTACCCAAAACGCCTACAAGCTCCACCAGTACCCACCTTCTTCCGATCATAATCTAGTTTCTCTTTCTCTCTTGCAAAGAAATGATAAATTTGATACTGTACCCGTCACTGTCGATCTGAAAGTCCGCTTCTCCAATTCTTCTTATTTAAATGAGGCCAACTTGTTCAAAGCAGAGTTGAGTTGAATGAATCATTAGGTTCGCCGGGATTCCACCTGTTTGTGGTGTCCTTCCTCTAACACTAATTCGCTGGGATTAAGATAAATTAATTAGGCACCTTCAGAAATTCTAACAGTTCATCCCAGACTAAGCAAACTGTACTTGTTAGTGTTAGTTTTCTCAGAGAATTTAGCGTTAGTTGATCACCATTTTGATCCTTTTTAACTATATATAGTTATGCCCACTGGAATAAAATGAAGTTTATGGGCATAATAAAGTCACCAATTGTTTGACATTTCCAATTTTGAAGAATTTGAATGAAAAAAGATAGATCACTATGCTGCCCATCTTCAACCAAAATGACTAGTCACTCTACGGAGGCTAGTTGTTTCTAACCTGACTGATTTTTTAGTTTAGGCATCCATGTGTCAAAATCACTAGTTTGGGGACCTGAGATGCATTTCCTGTTTTAGGAAGAAATGCATTAATGCCCTTCATGTAAATATGAAGTCATAGATGCTAAATTTGTGTGGATTTACTTCATTGCGAACCATTTTTTTTAGATTTCAGATGGGTCCCTACTGAGGAATGTTGTTTAGCAGTATTTTTACAATGTTTCAGGGCTTTGTTTTGTGGTATACAATGATGTTTCTTTGTTCTAATAGGAGTTTTGCTGTAGGAAATGAGGGAAGAGAGTATGTTCTAAGGCGTATACTTAGACGTGCTATTCACTTTGGTCATCAAAAATTGATGGCAAAGCAAGGATTTTTTAGCTCGTAAGAACTGTAACCTGCATCTGTTGTATTCTGTACTTCTTCGGTAATGGTATAATTTGCTAGCCATTTGTTTACTCGGGATGCTAAACATGCAATGTAAGGCTTATGAGGATGACTGTAGATATGTCATATGACAACAAGAAAATAAACCATGTCACACATGATTCTAGCTAATTTAAACTATGTTCTTGAAGCTGGTATTTGATATGCCATTATTTTGTATCTTTCTTGTACAGCCTTGTAGATATTTTTGTCCGAGTGATGGGTGATGTGTTTCCTGAGCTGAAGGACAATGAAAAGAAGATTAAAGCTATTATTAAAGAAGAAGATGCAAGCTTTGAGAACACTCTAGCGAAGGTAATATTGGTTGTCAGGAGTATTTGCATATCAGTGACATCAATTTGGCCCAAGTGATGTTTGTTGAAGTAACTTCATTGCAATCAAATCCGAGTGGTTGCACACTCTTAGGCAGTGTTTTATCCTTGTAAAAATGTGTTAGTCTCAAAGTAATTTAGCTAGTTTGTTATCAGATAACCTAAATTGTTTTATCCTTGTAAACATGTGTTAGTATCAAAGTAATCTAGCTAAGGATATGAGAGATTTAGGAAAGCTGCAGATGTTGTCAAGGAGAATGGCAGGGCAATACTTAGTGGCCAGGCAATATTTGCACTACATTATTATAGTCAATCATTTGTTAGCTGCAAGTAAATATATGACCTTTGCATTGTTGAATTACAGGACACCTACGAGAATGTGGTTCAGAAACATAGTAAGTTAAAGAAGGAGGTCGGTCACTGAAGGTACACTCATGTTGCTAACTGAATTTTCACACCACTATTGCATTGTGATATCTATCTAACTAGGCAATGAGGGTTCTTAAGAATGTCTTGATTTAGCCAACATGTTCTCTGCTTATTCTGCTCTGTAGTACATTCTGACACTAGTAACTAAGATGAGCTAGCTGGGTTCTTTTTCAGGATAAGTATGATAAACAGAAGTGTCACAACCCAAGGGCGGAGGCCGACATTGATCGGGGCCTGCTTGAGCTAAGGGCTAGGGCGAGGGACATGACGGCGTCACAACTCAAGGCGGCGGCTGCCATCGGTCAAGTGCGGCTCGTCGAGGCTGCTCGCTGTGTTTCGTCGCAGCTGCAGGCCGCGAGATCAGGTCGGGAAGGCGCCACGCATCGACGAGTGAGCCAATTTTTGGATCGGACCATAACAACGTATCTCAGTCTCCGACGTCTAGAAGTAGTGGTGAAGTTTTGAATTTGCATGGCAAGAATCACTTAGTAGGTAGCTGTAGGTAGCTGACACACACAACACTGTGTTTACAATCCTACTTATATAAAAGATATGAATTATACACGAGTTGCCATTACAATGAGGAACTGTGATAGTAGACACGTCAATTGTGTGATAGAACGGAATTGATTGATTTTATTTTTTTTAATTTCTAATAAGTTAGTAGTAGCGTGGGAACAAACCACTCGCTACTAGTATTTAGGATACTAGTAGCGTTGGGACTATAGACGCGCTACTACTATTTCATTAGTAGTAGTGCGGATTGAACCCTCGCTGCTACTAACAAAGTTAGTAGTAGCGCGGGTTCAACCCACGCTACTACTAACTTTTAGCTGTAGCGCAATACTAGTAGCGTGAGTACCCGCGCTACTAGTAGCCATTTTACCCGCGCTGCTAGTAGCCTTTTCCCTAGTAGTGTTGGTTCAACTCCACGATCTTGATGGAGGCTCCCAAGTGACACCTAACCAATCTAGGAGCACTAGTAAAAAAAGCCCCATTCGTACCGGTTCGTGAGGGCCTTTAGTCCCGGTTTTCGAACCGGGACTAAAGGGTCGTCACTAAAGGCACCCCCCTTAGTCCCGGTTCTTACACGAACCGGGACTAAAGCCCCTCCACGTGGCCGCTGTCTGGAGCTCCACCTTTAGTCCCGGTTGGTAACACCAACCGGGACTAAAGGTATTTTTACGATTTTTTTTGATTTTTTTTATTTTTTTAGGATTTTCAAATTTATTTTACAATTTAATCTCTAATCACCCCTGATCCCCCTCACCACTGCTCAATTTAACCTCTAATCTCTAATCACCCATCACCATTCCAAATCATCTAACTTCCCGGCCGGTCACCCATCCTCTCACTACTCCAGCCTGAGCACGCTTAACCTCCGGGTTCTATTCCCCCTCGTTTCCAAGTCTGCACTTGTTGTTTTCCTCACAATAGTAAGATGTCAATCCTATTAACCCTCAGGAGTTTAGCTTGAGCATGAAGTCACACGTTTCACTGTTTGAGTTTGAAACTATTATTCTAAAAAGCAATAATTATTTAGTAATAATAATATTTCTTGAATACTAAGTTTGACCATAGTTTAACTATAGTTTGACCATAGTTTGACCAGATTTGACCAAAATTCAAAAAAACTGAAATAATTATTTAGTAACACTAATATTCTTGAATAATTATTTAGTAACACTAATATTTCTTGAATAATAAGTTTGACCATAGTTTGACTATAGTTTGAGCACAGTTTGACCAGATTTGACCAAAATTAAAAAAACTGAAATAATTATACTTATACTTCTTGAATAAGTAGTTTGACCATAGTTTGACCAGATTTAACAAAAATTCAGAAAAAAAATTGGGCATAACTTTTTTTCCTTTTAGAATTTGGGGATTCTAAAAAATTGCAAACACGCCATAGGTGGTCAAAATCGAATGCGGATTTTCGTGCTAATTTTTTTGATATATTATGCATTTTTTTCGGCATCGTATGCAAAAGATATGGCTGTTTTACATTTTCATAACACTTTTTTTGCAAAACGTGTCAAAATTTAAGTTTTTTAATTTTCATAACTAGTAGATGTAGTAACATAACTACATCTCGAAGGATTTTAATTTTTGAAGTTTTTATCATTTTCTTTGCTTTTTACAAAACTTAAAAGGCGATCCGGGGGGGTAGAGTTTGAAAAAAGGGCCCTTTAGTCCCGGTTTGTGTCTCAAACCGAGACTAAAGGGCTAACTTTAGTACCGGTTTGGACTAAAGGGCTCATTTGAACCGGGACTAATGCCTTTAGTCCCGGTTTGAGAAATGAACCGGGACTAATGCCCCCATTCATGCCGGTTCATGACTGAACCAGGACTAATGGGCTTATCTGGCCCAAACGTATGCTCTGTTTTCTACTAGTGGAGACACCACTCTCCAAAAGGTAATAGATGGTGTGTTGATGATGAACTCCTTGCTCTTGTGCTTCAAATGATAGTCTCCCCAACACTCAACTCTCTCTCACAGATTTGGATTTGGTGGAAAGATGATTTGAGAGGAAAGCAACTTGGGGAAGGCTAGAGATCAAGATTCATGTGGTTGGATTGGAATATCTTGGTCTCAACACATGAGTAGGTGGTTCTCTCTCAGAAAATGTATGGTAGAAGTGTAGGCACGTTCTGATGGCTCTCTCCACGAATGAAGAGTGGGTGGAGAGGTATATATAGCCTCCACACAAAATCTAACCGTTACACACAATTCACCAAACTCGGTGAGACCGAATCATGAAACTCGGTCAGACCGATTTAGTTCAAAATGTGAACATTAGGCTTTTCGATGGGACCGACATGTCAACTCGGTGGGACCGATTTCATTAGGGTTAGGGCATAACATAATCTCGGTGAGACCGATCACATAAATTCGGTAAGACCGATTTCTGTAATAGGCAAATAGAGAGTTGGTCAGGCAAACTCGGTGGGACCGTATCGCTCATTTCGGTGAGACCGAAACGTTATGAAAGGGAAACAGAGAGTTTGCATTGCAAACTCGGTGGGACCGATTGCTCATCTCGGTTAGACCAAAACATTACGAAGGGAAACAGAGAGTTTGCAATCTCATCTCGGTGAGACCGAGATCCCTATCGGTGAGACCGAACTGATTAGGATTTCTGGCAATGGCTATGTCAAATGAACTCGGTGGCGCCGAATAGATCAAATCGGTGGGGCCGAGTTTGACTTTTGGTTTGGGATATATGTGGAAATGAGAAAGTGGTTGAGGGCTTTTGGAGCATATCACTAAGCATTTTGAGCAAGCAAGTGATTAAGCAACACCTCATCCCTTTTAATAGTATTGGCTTATCCTATGGGCTCAATGTGATCTTGGTTCACTAAAATGAAAATGTAGAGTCTTGAGCTTGAGCCAATATGTGTCCTTAGCATTTTGAGGGGTCCACATTCCTAGTCCATGCCATTCCAATCATTTAACTTTCTGAAATGATCATCTTGAAAGAACATTAGTTCAATGAGCTATATGTTGTTAGGAATTACCAAAACCACCCAGGAATAGTTGCACTTTCAAGATGGGTTGGTGATGTCGAAGATTCCCCTCTCCGGAGCCCCAAACGGACTCCAGATCTGGCCTCCCGATGAAAAACAGGAGGTGGCGGCGGCTCCGTCTCGTCAAACACGATAATTCTTTCTCTCTGATTTTTTTCTCCGAAAATGTGATTTTATAGTATCAGGGTTGAAGTCTACGGGGCCACCAGGTGGGGACAACCCACCTGGGCGTGCCTGAGGGGAGGGGGCGCCCTGGTTGGTTGTGCCCACCCAAGTGCCCCCCTCCGGTGGTTCTTGGCTCTAGAAATTATTTTTTATTGTATAAAAATTCCTCGTAAAGTTTCATTCCAATCCGAGAACTTTTATTTCTGCACAAAAATAACACCATGATAGTTCTGCTGAAAACAACGTCAGTCCGGGTTAGTTTCATTCAAATCATGTAAATTAGAGTCCAAAACAAGAGGAAAAACATTAGGAAAAGTAGATACGATGGAGACGTATCACCACCCAAGAGATGATACCCGCTGATGCAAGAGACCACCGATGCTGCAAATGGGTTTGCGCAACGATGCTACAATAGAGGGTCATCAGTGCTCCGCGTAATGCTTCAAGTAGGTGGCAAGTGCTGCAACCAGGGAGAGCTCACCATCTCGCAGCACCTCTTGCTACCAGGAGCCATCGGTAGTGCGATGAAGCACTACCGAGCTGTCGGTGCTATAATGGAGCCCATGCGAGGTTGCCATGAGGGTGTCACGTGGTGCTACGGAAGTGTCGCCGCTGCAATGGTGCATCATCGGGTCGTCCGAGCATCGTCGGTACTTCAGGAGGTGGTCGCAACAACGTTGTTGCTGCAACCCAAAGCCCGCCGGCGCTGCTGTCGTGACCAGTGCGTGGCGAGCTCGCCAGCGTTTTGCTGCGAGCTATCCGACGACGTGATTGCTACATCTGAGAGCTGCGGCCAGTGCAAGCGAGCTACGCATGCGTGCGGGCAGCAGGGATGCCGTGTTGCAGCTTACCTGATGGTTGGAGGCGCTCCGGGGAGACGTGGGAATGTTAGGATGGAAGCTATGGCGTGGTCCTGTTACCAGCCTATCAAGCAGCCCACATCATATTACCAACCCAAATCAACGACCAGCCAGGCGACTGATCATTGCCTAAGATCGGCCGGCTGCCGCCTAGCAGCCTCCATAGTTTATTTAGCGGCAACCGAAGTCAAATAATTATTTTTAGTAAAAAAATAATTCAGCAGATTTTTGGGAACGAATTGAAATCAAAGGTTTTTTTTTTAGAACAAGATGATGACCTTCCTTAATTATGGCCTGCAGAGAATTGTCGGCCCATGTGATATCTACCCACGTTCGCGGGCCGGACAACGGCAGGTGGACCTAGCAGCGCCACCAGTCCCCCGCCTCCTCCGCAGCCAGCCACGATTTGTATGGTGCGGCGGGGCGAGGCTGCCTGCCGTTTCAATCGAGCCACATCGTCCTCCCCCCCTCCGATCCCCCGCCATTCCCTTCCCCCCAGCGAGGAGAACCCTAGCGCCTCCGAGCTCCTCCG
>NC_041383.1:706712701-706729214 GCF_002162155.2 Triticum dicoccoides
CGCCAGCCCCGTCCCCGGCATCCCTCCCCTCTCCTCCTCTCCCCCGCCCGCGGACGATCGTCTCTACCCCCGAAGGCGACGGCGCGCGCACGGAGGTCGTAATTTCAGGGGTAATTGCTCACTCCCATCTGTGCTAGCCCACGCATGTATGGCTTGCTCATGTCTGGTTTGTTTCTTGCAGTTTTATTTTGCGAAATTTTCTGATCGATCGGTTGTCCGAGTCCCAGATTGACTCTGGTTCCTCTGTTTTGATCCGTATTACCCTGTCCGATGATGTTTTGGGCCGTGCCACATGGTAGGACGAGATGGGATGATTTTCTAGATTGACCGGGAGGAAAATTCTCACCCGTGCCCCTCTCGTCTGGATATTGGTTCGATTTTTCTTAACATGTTAATGCGTTGGATGGGATACTGATAAGAATTTGCCATTCAGATGTCAGCATCAAGCGTTTTAATGTCCAGGACATGTACTTACGTTCTAGGAGCTCACTGTTTAGAATTTAAGATGTGTGGGTACATTAGTAAATGAAGAATTTAAGCCACTTGGATTGATTGTTGCATAACATTTTAAATAAGGAAAGTGATTATGTTTTTTTAATGTGGGATCTATTAATCTGCTGTTATGGGCAAAAATTGGCTTGCAAGTTTGTAGCAGCATTCGGTTTGACTGGCTTGTGTGCCTTTGTATTTTCAACATGCAGTTTACATCATTGATTTCAAACTGTGGCCATGTGGCTTCTGAAAACAGTATCATGAGAAACTGCCTTTTTTGCATTCAGTTACCGGCAGAGTTCTTGCCTCTTTTATAAAGAAAAACTGTTGTTCTGATTGAAGGTAAATTCAAACCAACAGGCTAGTCTCAGCACTCTTGGGTGAAGCTGCCGCTGCAAAAAGTTGAAGCAAGCCAGTAGAGATGACATCAGAAGGGAATAAAGCTGCTGCGCCTAATGAACCGCTGCCCATTGAGCCACTTGCAAGCTCTGGTGCAAAGCGTAAGCGTGGCCGCCCAAGGAAGTACGAGTATTCTACATACGAGCAACCTCACATGGCACAGCCCATTCAGAGCATTCCACCTCTTCGCAGCGCACTGTATAACCCAAATATCCGACATGATGGGGTGCATGTTAACCATACATTAGGTGGTACTCTTGACACTAAAATGCACACAGTTTATGTGCTGCCTGCACAGCATACTCAAGGTGATAGGCCCAGTCGACCTGTAGAGTCTGGTAGTACAGTCAAGTTTCGTGAAAATCAAGTCTCCAGCAGTAGTAGTGCTCATGTGCAAGGTAATTTAGGCAAGGATGTTATCATTGGCAAGCATTTTGTTGGAAAGATGACCAAGCAATGTCCTGGGTTTTCTCTTATTACGGTGAGACTGAAGGACAATCAGGTGCTCAGAGGTTGGATCCCGGATGAAACTAACCTACGCCCAATAACACCAAAGGATGATCTTGCCCCTGACCTTCCCATGCTCCAACCAAGTAAACTTCAAAAGAAAGCATCTGCAATCCACAGACAAGCTGCTCCTCCCTTACCAGTCCACTTAGAGAACGTTACAATTGCAAAGCCTCTTCAGATGAGGAGGCCTGTGGAGACATCTACTGCTAAGCACATCATCCCTCCTGCTCCAAGACCTTATGTTGGTTCTGGGGTTGTTGCAGCAGCACCTGTTTCGGTTATATCTGGGAATGTATCAAGGCCTTTGCCCAAGCAAGACACTGGATCTTTGAGCCAAGAACCATCAGCTACTGTGGTGCCAGTCACAGTTAAACCTGCTCAGCCTGTATTAGTATCATGCAGACACGTGGATCAAGATGTGCATGTTGAAGGAAAATCTGTCCCTGAGTTTAACAGTGATTCTGAATCTTCAAGTGGAAGCAAGGAGTCATCAGGTATGCTTCTTGGATTAGATGCCCTGCTGTGGTTCAGATAAAAACCACATTGACCTGAAATCCTAATCTGTCCTTCCCCAGGACAAGTTCAGAAACATGTCAACCCTGTCAGTTATGCATGACTTTCAGGAAACTTCGTGTACTATGTGAAGTTTTGATCTTGTGAGCTTTAATTGTATCTATGTTAATGCTCAGCACTTGATTACCTGAAAAACCGAATACTGTTCTTGTGGATGTAGTTATGAAAGAATCTCCAGGTTAATCTAAGTTTTATGCAGTTAAGAAGCATGCAATTAAAAATTTGAACAAACGCTACCTCTAATATGGAAAAGAGTTCAGTTCATATGTCATGATTTTGGATCTTATCTTGGCAGGCCAAACTCCGCGTGGTTTTCCAGCTGCCATGGATGAGACTGAGATAACATCAGGTATCACATTAGACCCTGTATGCTTGCTCATGCCCTAAATGAGTAAATGGCTTCTTAATGAATAATTAACGGTGCTATTTTGGTAGGCTCCAAAGAACACTCAAATACTGCTAATAGCGACCAACATATTTTTAAGGAACCATCAGGTAACATGTAATTTTATTGTTATTTGTTTGATGCGCTTAACAGTTATCCTGAGCTAATTCTTTGGGTGTGAAAATTCAGATAACTCAGAACAGTCTGATGAACCAAAGACAGAGACTAGCATCCTGAAAGGAGTTGATGGCTCAATGACAGAAGCGTCAGGTAGACCAAGACCCGATCTTTCTGATTAGTCTTTCTAATCATACCTTGGATGACTTTTGAGTCCTCATTTTATGAACAAAAACATTATGATGAGTGAAATTTGTGTAGAACTGCTCAAAGTGGAAATGAATGATTGGACTTATTTGGCTGTATGATACTAAAGTACTCCCTCCGTCCGAAAATATTTGTCATCAAAATGGACAAAAAGGGTTGTATCTAAAACTAAAATACGTCTAGATACATTCCCTTTTATTCATTTTGATGACAAGTATTTCCGGACGTAGGGAGTATAATACAAAATAAGAAGCTTCATTTTTTTCAAAACACCTTGATCATTTTTTGTCTGCACTCCCGTGAATAATGCAATCTCAATGCCACAATTACTACAGTTATATGCACATGCCAAAATATTTCTTGTCTGCCATGTCAAAGTGTTCATAATTTCTTCTTTCTTAGGAACTACACCAGCGGCAGAGGCCTCAAGTGCAAACCCTAATCCCCTAGGTAGTTTACTCTGCTTGGAACATCAAATAAATTGATGGACTTCTTTTTCACTTCAAGGGCTAACAAACTGATGTGACCGTGATATTTGCATCCCAGATGATGTTCAGTCTGCTGTGAAGGAAGATGAACTGAAGGTTGACAGCAAAGAAAGCAGGCTGACAACGACGACATAAATCCTATTGTTTGGTTTATGCTGTTTCGGCCAGGCTTACAAGAATCTCAACGTAAAGTGGGGTCTTTCTGTGGATGGTCGAACCCTAGAGCAGGCTAGCATTATTCATTTTTTATTCTTCTCTGACTTTATATGTTGAAGGTTCAGAGGAGAAACAAATTCATAGAATATTTTGACCTTGCAGCTAGTGCTTATGGCAATGAGTAGAACAGAAAAAAAATGTATATACATTTTAGCCTTTTAGGAAGATGACGAATATATACAAGCGTCTGGATGGTAAGTGGGTCCTCTGCATTTCTTTCTTAAAATGCAGAGGCGCTGCTGAGCTTGTGCTTTTTTAGCAGCGGTTTACAGTTGTTCTTTTGCCAAACGTTTGCTTCAGTGTAAACTATGGCATCGGACAGGTGCTGTTGAGCTTCTTCTGTTTCCCCTATACTTGCTTATCTGAGAAAAGATTCTTGAGCAACAGGAAATTCAGGAAGCTGAATGCCTGGCAGACCTCTAGGCCCGGATGGATTGATGGAATCGGCCTCAGAGGTAGGAGCAGTCTGTTGTGTCTTCCACGATTGCTTAAAGGTCTTTTTTTCGCTCTTCTTTTTGAGAATGGATTTGGCGAACACCCAACTAGCAAAAATGGTGGTGGTCAGCCTTTGTGTTTTTTTCGCAGGTGATTTGGAAAATCAGAAGCCATGGTGAGAGGCACTTTCGGTAGTTGTTTTCGAATGATTTCAGCTAGGAATTTCCTCCATGTTGAGAGGCTTAAGAGGTAGGTGTATATGAATGAAAAAAATCAACAAGGGAAATGGAGATTCTTATACCAAACTAATAGGCAACCCGTTTCATCAAACTATCCCCTTGTTATTGGAATTCTGATTGATCAAACAAGAGATTCAATGAACTATCGTTATAATTTGGCCATACATAGCTATCACTTCTCATGCCAAAGTGCTCCCTAGAGGGAGTAACTTTTTCGTCAGTCGAAGATACCAAGCAACTTGTAGAAGGCCAACATTCATGTTTCTTTTTTCTGAGCTATCACTTCTCGTGCCAAAGCGCTCTTATTCGGTGGTCGAAGATGCCATACAACTCGTAGAAGGCCAACATTCATCTTCTGTTTTTGTTGAACAACTCAGTCAAACCAAGCCATGTAGGTGCTCCATAAGTTATGAGCTTTAATTTTGCAATACCTAAATCCCTAGAGGTTTTTCGACTTAAAAACAAAAACATTACCCACTCAACTAACGCACTTGGCTAAGGTTATTTATGCAAAAGAAATTTACAATAGTTTTTCGTACAGATATATAAATTTCCAGCTTCGATCAATTTCTTCTTCTCAACGGCTTCCTTTTGTCCCCGGGTTTTTCTTGAAAAGCAAGTGGGAGGTGCTTAAACCCGTCAGTCGGTCAACGTGGTCACCGACAAAACTTTTGTCAATTGGGATGATTCAAACTTGTGGCATGCATCCTTGAGCCGCTCGCAGTGGTGCTGATCCGCCAACGCCGACGTGGTTGTGATGGTCTCCGCGTCGATCCTTTCGCACAACTCTTCTTCGCACATCGACTTCAGCCTGTCCAACCCGTACCTATCCGCTGCGACCAGTAAATGTTGCATCACTGCCGTACTGTAGCCTTCCTCATCATCACATATAGGCATCAAATCCGTGTAGATGTAGTGAAGTATCATGTGAAAGATGGCAGGCTCCATGTCGACGACCTTGACGCACTGCATATCCTTGTCCGCCATGGGGCCAAATAGCTGCGCCTCGAAGACGGGCGATCGCGCGGCCAGGAGTGGCCTGAGTGCGCGAAACTCCTGGCCGTCCACACGGAACGTGACGTCCGTTTCTCTCCCGTCCCTGCGCATGCCCTCCAGGTCGCGGGGCAGTTCCATCGCCGGTGACTCGTCGATGATGACGGTGAGGACACAGAGTATGGTGAAGCAGCCGTCCCCGAGTTCCGACAGGGAGTCTAGCTTGGCCTTCTTCACGAATTCGGGATAGCCCCAGTTGGAGAGTTTCCTCCGAGAGAAGGCGCACTTCCCCACCATGGGGCTGACCACGTCTACCTGGCTATTTTTCTCCAGCATGCTAAGTGCCCACCAGGTGCTCACAAGCTCCTCCTTGCGCGCGTTGAGATAGTACACAAGCACTGAGGCGTTGTCATCACATTCGTTGTTGCAGCCATCCGGGTAGAACCTCATCTCCCAATCGTTCCCACCGACTTTGAAGACGCGTGATCTGATGAACTGCCCGACGCCCATGCCCTTGAGCTTCGGGTAATCTGTCACCTCGAGACTGAGCGTCGCGGTGCTCTCCGTGACCGTGATGCATCTCGACGTGGTGATCTCGGAATCCTCGGGTACGCGCTCCTCTGCTGCCGACGTTGAGCTTTTAGCCATGGCGAAGGTAAACGGCCGAGGACCTCGGGAAACTGGCGTCTTATTTTCGGGAGAGAACGTGGATAAGAAAAACAAACATGGAAGCAATCAGGACTCTACATGATACGATCGGAGACTCTCGCAGGAACCGTGAAGAGCCAAAACTGTTGGTCCAGTCTCAAGGGTATATAGGCAGGAACGGTACGGTTCAACAGAGATAGCATGGAGAACAGAGATAAATCAATCGCATCCTTCACTTGTATGAGGCTGGTTTCCGACAACTGGTGAACAGAGATAAATCATCGATCATGTTCAGCAAAAACACTAAGGCGGCTGCCAAACATGCGATGCCGGCGACCTTGGTATTACAACAGGAGGCTGCCAACTGGAAGTACTTGGGTCTGCCACTACAAGGAAAAACACACGTTGCCTTGTAAGTTAAAAAAAAACACTCGGCATAGCGCCACCATGAGGTGCTGCCGGCCGTGATCTCCTATATACGCTGGGTACCACCATATTATACTCGGCTTACAAATAAGCCGTGTCCCTGATGTATGAAACACGGCTTACATACCCTAAACCGAAACACTCTAAGAGATGAGGTTTAAACCGAGTGTAACACTCGGTGTACGCTAAGCCATGGTTAAAATTGCCTTTGTCGTATATGAAACATACGCAGCTTAGATTTTTTTTTTCCTGTAGTGTGCTGATGTATATTGGACGTTCTACTGCACAATGCTTTAAGTCTATCAAGGAGCGAGACTGTGAAGCACAGGTTTGACTTTCATGAGAAGCATAAGTTTGCTTTTTGTGAAGCACAACTATGACTTTCGAAAGAAAAAATTATGCTTTAACGAGAAGCACAAGTTTGCTTTTGTGAGAAAGCACAACTGTGTTTCGCAGGATAGAAATGTGTTTCCACAAGAATCACATATTTGCTTCCCCGAGAAAGTACAACTCTAGGAAAAAAGGAAAATCACAGTTTGTGCTTCCAAAAACAAAGTGAAAAACCGCAACCGTGCTTCTGGGCTCCGGTTTTATACTTCCATTTTTCGGTATTCATTTTTCCATGAACCGGTTTATTTTGGGTTTCCTCTTTTGGATTTTTTCGGTTTTCTTTCTTCTATTTCTTGTTTTTTTGTGAAATGAAAAGTTCATCACAACATATTAACATGTGATTTAGTTTCAAAGATCATGACACGAGAAATGCAATGGTGAAAACGGTTCGGTATTTGGATGCACAGTTCAAGAGATAAAACATTTAAAAAACATGAATCTACGAAAATAAGGGAAACTGCCAAGTTGCAACCAGTGGCCTACATGTCATGTGTGTGAAACGAGAGGAAATAGATTGGATCGACACTCCTAGGCCGGTGGTCTCGATAGCATTATATAGGGCGCCTCTAGGAGCTGCCGCTAGGGTTTACAAAGAGATAAGTACAGGTTGTTATACAAGATAACTACAACCTAGATACTAACCATATCGGTTATCTATACAGTTTAACATTCCCCCTCAATCTGAACTTCCTACACAAAGATTCAGATTGTGCCTATTCAATACAAACGACACCTCAGCTAGAGGCTTTGTGAATATATCTGCAACTTGCTCCTTGGAAGATATGAAACGAACATCAAGTGCCTTGGCTGCAACTGTTCACGAACAAAGTGGAAATCCACTTATATGTCCTTGGTTCTGGCATGGAATACCGGATTCGTAGATAGGTAAGTGGCTCCTAGATTGTCACACCACAGAACAGGAGTTCGAGAGAGAAAGACCCCAAGTTCTTCAAGGACTGACTGTATCCATATTACTTCAGCTGTTCCATTCGCAAGTGCCTTATATTCAGATACCGTGCTCGACCTAGAGACCGTAGCTTGCTTCCTTGAACTCCAGGAGACAAGATTGGGTCCAAGAAAGACTGCAAAGCCACCTATGGATCGGCGATCATCACTGCATCTAGCCCAGTCTGCATATGAAAAACAGCTTAACAGCATAGAGGGTGACTTGCGAATAGACAAGCCCATACTGTGAGTATACTTCAAGTATCTCAAAATCCTCTTTGCTGCGGAGAGGTGTGCAGTCGTAGGTGCATGGAGAAACTGACAAACACGATTAACTGCAAAGGAGATATCTGGCCTCGTGAGTGTTAGATACTGGAGAGCTCCAACCAAGCTGCGATACTTGGTGCTATCCTCCTGAGACAATGGTGATCCACTTTCCTTGCTAATTTTCTCACTGGAGGACATGGGCGTGGTAGAGACATTACAGTTCTCCATATTTGCACGCTGAAGTATGTCGCTAATATACTTCTGCTGAGACAGAACAATTCCCCCTGGCGATGACTCCACATGTACTCGAAGAAAATAATGCAAGGGACCGAGATCCTTGAGAGCAAAGGAGGCTTGAAGATCGGCAAGCAACTTGGTAGTAGCAGCGGTAAAGGAGCTGGCCACAATGATGTCATCTACATACACAAGCATGAAAATGGTAACACCACTTCGGTTGTAGACAAAAAGAGATGTGTCAGCTTTGGATGCGAGGAAACCCAGTTGTTGAAGCCTAAAACTCAGCCGAGAATACCAGGCTCGAGGAGCCTGTTTGAGACCATAGAGAGCTTTGCGGAGTTTGCACAAATGATGAGGCGCCGAGGGATTCACAAAACCAGGAGGTTGGCGCATGCATACCTCTTCTTGGAGAATGCCATGAAGAAAAGCATTTTGAACGTCCAACTAACGCAAAAACCATCCACGAGAGACTGCAATGGAGAGAACCAGACGCACAGTGACAGGTTTAACGACCGGGCTGAACGTATCATCATAATCCAAGCCATAGTGTTGTTCGAATACCTTTGCAACCAAACATGCCTTGTACCGATCAATAGGGCCATCTGGTTTGTGTTTGATTTTGAACACCCATTTGCAGTCAATGACGTTGACACGAGGAGGAGGAGGAACCAAAGTCCAGGTACCATTCTGTCGTAACGCATCAAGCTCAAGTTGCATGGCCAGCCGCCACTCCGGAGATGAAACTGCTTCACGATGATCAACTAGTTCCCGCAATGCCAAGAAGGCACGACGGGACGGATTATACGTTACAGTACCATCCGTACGTTGTTTTGGTTTGCGGGTGTGATCACGCGTGCGCGTCGTCATTGTATGTGTAGGCGGAATAGAGGATCCGACGGCCACAGAAGATCCAGGCAGGGCGCAAGCAGACGAGCGCGCAGGCGAATCCCCCTGGGATCCCGTGTCGGACGAGGAAGCAGGCGCAGCCACCAGATCCTCCTCGGATCCAGCACCGTCAGCGGAAACGGCCCGCTCCGCAGGCGCCAGCTGGACCGCAGCCGGGGGCAAGGCGGGGAACGCAGCAGCCCGCGCAGGGGCGGGCCCCGCCACAGCGTGGGCCGGGCATGCGCATGCAGAAGCCGACACGGGAGGCGCCTCGGTCCGCTCGCCCTCAGGAGCCACGGGGTTGGCGGTCAGCGGAGACGCGGGCCCGGTACGGTCGGCTGGCGCGCTGTCGCCTGGCATCCCACGGTCGGCTGCCGCCACGTGTCGTCAGGCGATACGGGATCCGAGGCTGATACGGCGACGGATCGGGAGACATGATCCACCCGGGAGTCCGTTGAGGGGATTTTCTGCGCCGAAGCAGTGCCTGCATCCAGATTAGTCTGAGAAACAGATGCACCATAGTTCATGTGGTCATATGGAAATAAAAGAATGGCATGTTCAGCAACACGAGGTGGTATTGGAGAGGGTTGGTCATTGGCAAAGGGAAAATTTTGTTCATCAAAGATAACATCGCGTGATATATATATACGAGCTGTAGGTACGTGAAGGCATTTGTAGCCTTTGTGACGAATAATGTACCCGACAAAAACACACTGTTGGGATCTAAACGCGAGTTTGTGAGTGTTATACGGGCGCAGTTGGGCCAACATGCACACCCAATCGTGCGAAGGGAGACATAGTCCGGCTTGGTGGAAAACAATTTTTCCATGGGGCTCATATTGCCAATGACACGGCTGGGTAATCGGTTGATAAGGTAACATGCGGATAGATACGCCTCGTCCCAAAAGCGGAGGGGCATGGATGCATGCTATAACAAGGAGAGACCCATGTCAACAATGTGACGGTGCTTCCTTTCGGCCGAGCCATTCTGTTGATGTGTGTGTGGACAAGAAACATGATGAGCAATGCCAAGTTGACGAAAAAACGTATTGCTAAGTATGTCGTATTCCCCACCCCAATCGGATTGAACACACACGATTTTACGAGAAAGAAGGCGTTCAACATGGGCGAGAAAATCCCAAAAGACATCAAACACATCACACTTTCGTTTAAGAAGATAAATCCACACAAATTTACTATAATCATCAATGAATGAAACATAGTATTGGAACCCACCGGAAGAGGTTTTGGCAGGTCCCCATACATCTGAAAAAATAAGTTCCAAAGGAAACGAAGACACACTCGAGGATCTAGGAAAGGGTAGCTGGTGTGCTTTGCCTTGTTGACAAGCATTACACACATGGGTCAAACCCGACTCGACGACGCTAATTTATTGGACGCCAAAACGTGTTGAACAACTTGTGTGGATGGATGGCCGAGCCTAGCATGCCAATCTTCAGCAGAGAGCCTAACTGAGGACAGGACATGAGAACGTGAGGGCCGAATGGGATAGAGCCCATTTTCACATCTGCCTTGAAGAAGAACCCGCTTGGTTGTCAAATCCTTCATAAGAAAATGAGTAGGATAATATTTTAGATAAGCATGATTATCAGTGGCAAGGCGATTAACAGAAAGGAGATTCTTACCGGCATTGGGGACATGTAGTATGTTGCGAAGTTTGAGATTGGCAGAGGGAGTAGGAAGGAGAGCATGACCACGATGAGCTATGTGCAAACCTGATCCGTCGGCAGTGTGGATGCGGTCATGTCCAGGATATTTCTCCCTCACGGTGAGGCGGTCCAGATCCGACATGATGTGATCGGTGGCCCCCGTGTCGGTGAACCAGGTAGGATCACCGAGGATGGATGGTGGTGATGCAGCTGCTAGGCCCGCCATCTTGGAGTGCTGAGGCTGGAAGGCATGGTTGTAGCGTTGAGCACACTCCCAGGCATAGTGCCCAGGGCCCCGGTAGAGTTGGCACTGCAGGCGTGCATCACTGCCACCACCATGGTCACCGCGGTCACCACCGCCGCGGTTGCCGTTCGCGTTGTGGCGATTACCGCCAACGCCACGATCACCGCGGTAGCCGTCGCGGTTGTTGTTGTTGTAGTCACCGCGGTCACCGGAGTTGCCGCGACCCTTGCCGCGGTAGTTGCCCTTGCCGCGGTTGTTGGAGTTGCCGTTGCTGTCGCGGGGGACGTAGTTGACAGATGAGCCGCCCGTGTGAAGTTGAAGACGGGCCGCGTGATACTCACGGCGGCGCTCGAAGGAGATGGCGTGGGAGTAGAGTTCGCCTAGCGTCATGACGTCGATGCGGGTGGTGATAGCCGTGATGAGTGGCTCATAGTCGCTGTCGAGGCCGGTGATGAAGGCGGTCATGATGTCCTCCTCTCGCATGGGGCGGCCCGCAGCAGCGAGCTGATCAGCGTTGGAGCGGATCTTGGCGAAGTAGTCAACCATGGAGAGGTTGCCCTTGCGGAAATTCATCATGCCTATCTTGATCTGCACCACACTGGCACGGCAGTGCGTGACATACATCTCCTCGAGGTGCGCCGAGATGGCGCGGGAGGTGTCGAAGAGGTGGACCTGCTGAAGCACATCGTCGGTGAGCGAGGCAAGCAGGTAGCTCAGGATGATCTGATCCTGACGAAACCAGGTAGCGTACTCCGGATTAGGAGCGCGCTCCCCCTTGTCATCGGCCGGGAGGAGGCGAGCAGGAGTGGGGGTGGTGCCGTCGACATAGCCGGTGACACCGGCGATGCGAAGGGGAGGGAGAATCTGAGCTTTCCAGAGAAGATAGTTGGAGGAGGAGAGCTTGGCAGTAATGAGGCTAGCAGAGGGTTGGGGAACAACGGAAGACGGCGGCGCCGCGAGGCCGGACGGCATGGGCAGAGAAGCAAGAGCCGAGGAGGTCATGGCGGCGGTGGAGGGAGAACCCATCGAGCAGATTATGCGAGATGGCCTGATACCATGTGAAACGAGAGGAAATAGATTGGATCGACACACCTAGGCCGGTGGTCTCGATAGCATTATATAGGGCGCCTCTAGGAGCTGCCGCTAGGGTTTACAAAGAGATAAGTACAGGTTGTTATACAAGATAACTACAACCTAGATACTAACCATATCGGTTATCTATACAGTTGAACAATGTGTCAAACAAAATACTTTCAAAAGCATTTTGGAGCACTGATTTTTTTGCCACGCCTTCCATGAGTGTGATCTTGTAAGGAAATTTGCAATTAATTAGAATATTTTTTGAAGTTTACAAAAAAACCATTCTTTTAAAAAAAATTACTGTTCATCCTAGCTCATTTGAGCTCGAGCTCACAAGGGTACTTTCGAGGAGGAGTGAGTTTTTGCAAGGGATACCATTTAAATAGTGATTTCATGGCAGGCCAACTTTCCTTTTCCCTACATATGGGCTGGGAATTTTTGCACGCCACATGACATTTCCCGGGTAGCCTGGGGCTAAGCTCCGCCTTTGATCGCAGAGCTGTCTTGCCTACAGATGAACTTGTGTACTTTCTCCGTACCAATGCATTAGGCACACTAGTAGAGTGCCCGTGCGTTGCCACGGGCTCTTGAAATAGTTTACCAGAGTTACATGTTAAAATCCACACATACAAACAATATAACACAAACTGAAGTCCATTATTGCAATGTAACAAGCTGAGTGATGTTACAACTTAACATCTATTACAAAAAAAATTAATATCTAGATGATGCGCTTAAGAAATTCTTTCACAATATCAGGAAAGTTTCCTCTAGCTTCATTCCCGCGATGTTTTAGCAAGTATAATAAAAAATGATTCCTCAATTCATACCCATCCTACAGAAAAAATAAATGTAGTTAGTATGAAAAATCCACGGAGAAGGTCTTAAAACATGTAACCCACAATACTCACCGTGCAAACCGGCTTGACCAATTCTTTACCGTTCCACCAGAGCATAAAATGAAAAACAAAATAAGTAGACACATTCCTGGAAAACACTAAGTTAATATTATAAATAATATAATGATAACAAAAGTGAATATTCTTATTATGAATTCATTACCCGTCTATACTCGTTGGAACACCGACCGGAAATAAACGATGCCATTTAGATATATCAGAATTCCACCCAGGCAGCTTTATTTCGAGTGCTTCTTTGAAATCCCTTGAAAAACTTTTTAATTTCAGTGAATGCCTCAAGTTTTTATCCTCTGACAATTGTGATGATTGAATAGGATCCATAATATGTAGACGACGTGCCTCTTTGTCGATGATGTACAGGATGTATCGGCCGATGGATGCATAGGGAAGATAAATCTACAAGTGGAGCTATTAGAAATAAAAACAAACCATGATAACAATGGTCAAAATATTTTATTTACCTTATTACAAGATGAGATGTCGGTCTCCATCCCAGGCCAGCTATCAAATAATGTTGCAAACGTCTGGATAGTTTCCTTCTCACAAAACTTCTGACCTCGTGTTGACTCTAGCAGCATGGACTAAGTAGAAGAAAAAAAATATTGTTTCAACATGTTGATACTAATGGCACCTAGAATGAAGAGTTACTGGGCGGTATAGGAGGATCTGTGAACAATACTCCCTCATCACATGCCAGCAAAAGCACGGCGGTGTTGAAGCAATCATTGTCCATGGGCTGCTCCATGTTAAGTATGCACTGAAGTTTCTTAAGACTTAAGCTCATTGGATCGGGTGTGGAGCTCCGGACCCACACCTTCCTGTAATTTGGATGGTAAGAAGAACAATAATATACATCCGCACATTAAATATTGATACATGATACTTACTCAAAACATTCAGCATCATTGATCGACATGATGTAGCTGCAGAGGCCGGCAAGTATTTCACGTTGGTCCGTGGGAATGATAGTGATTGGGGCGGGACGTTTCTCTTCGACCACGTCAGATGGACTATCCAGGATCTCAAGATCAGAATTAGCTAAAATTTCAAGATCAGAATTAGCTACATAGGACATCCTTTTAACTTATTAAGCTCTGAATCGAGCAAAATAATTGCTAATTTTTGTCGAAAATGTTTCATATCCTCCTACAATTTTTTTTGAAAACAATTTATAAGATATTTTGATAAAACATTATGAGATAATGTATAAAACTGAAATACCTGCGTAAACTGGTCTGACAGTCCATGTGGTGTCCAGTATTCCATATAATTTAGCATAAACAATCCACATGATACGCTATAATATTATAAAATAATGCTTTAGAATATCACATAGATGAATCTAAAAACAAACTATTGAAACAAGTGCTTACCCATCGGTTTGTATTGCCTCCTGAATTTGCTCTACAACCGTCCATTTTGTAACATTGAGATCTGGCCACTTATGACCTTTGATAAACTCCGGACTATGCTCTGCAAGTTTCAGCCATTTCTCGAGCCCTACTAACTTTTATGTATATATGAGATATGTTAAGGATGAAGTCAAACAAAATAAATGCTAAGATGAGAAAAGAAATAGATAGTTACCGTTGTAGCAAGGTCATTGCGTTTGACATTCTCACCAAGTGAGTCCAATACTTGGATCTCTCGTTTTTTGGCATTGGCAACTGCTAGATACCAATGGTAGCCCGGCATGTTAATCGGAATGAATAACTGGTGTAAATAAGATACAAGTCACAGCCACAATTAGATATAGCTATTAATAAATCATTAAACATATGAACTAAATAAAAAAATCCATAATTATATGCATGGATTACGAGACAAAAACTAACCATATCTTGTTGTAGATAACTATTAACATGACGCACGATGCGATGATATTTTGATGGGTATATGTCTCTTTCCCCGTCTTCTTTTATCTGGCCCGATACAAACGTGCTAATAATGTGTACGTTTTCACCCGTCCTGTTTTGTAGATGCTCGTGAGCAAGCATGCAATATATGTAAGCATTTATCACCTGTAATGGGTATTTAGATTATATTTATATTTTATGATATTATATATTGTTTGTATTATTAATTACAAAGTTTGTGCAATTGGTCTTACACCGTCATGTAAGAACATATCATCTTTAATAAGGCATTCCAAATCGTCGGTTGATAACAAGGCATCTCCAATTTCTACAAACTGGGTATTCTTCGGGGCAGACTTGATTGATTCAATGACTGTAATATTCCTAGCGGTACAAACATAGTCTGTCGAATTCATAAAAACATGAGCCAACTTAACAATCAAATTGAGCAAAATTAGTTGAACACAAAAGACAGTATTACAAAAATAAGATTGATAATAATATTAAAAAATACCTTGTGGGATAATATGTAAATTAGCATCCTTTTTTGGTTTGATATGAGATATAACCTCTTCGACATTTTTCAGCGTCATCGCATCTGAACCCTCAATGGATTCTATCCGTGCATCTCCAAAGTCCATATCCATGTCTCCTGTATTCTGAAAAAACAAGAAAAATAAAGAAAGCCCTTCCGTATTATCATCTATAAGATACATACAGAGGAAGCTTAGCTATATGCACCTCTTCTTGTGGTGTTTCACTGTGGTCTGTCATCGTTTCATCAGTGAGTATGTTAGAACCCATCAATTTATATCTATGCTGAAATATAATTAATACTTTTTACTGCATCATAAAATTATATAAAATATATGATAAATCTGAATGTGAAACCAACACAACTGTTTTCTCTGCTAATAAAAATAGTATTTGGTTATATTAGGAAAAAATGACGCTTAGATCATTTTACTAACACAACAAATCAGGGCAAAAAACAAAATATAATGTTCATATATAAGTAATTAAGCGTCTGAAATTGCTTAAGTTATTTTAAATTATTTGTATTGGCTATGGAAAATTGCCATACAAAAACTAAAACAAACAAACCAACATTAACCAAGTATATTTATTTTTTATATGATTTGTTTTGTGATACCCTTAGTATATGTCATAAGAATATAAATATTTATTTTTATGCACCATATTTACTATTCTAGGTATGTATACTGTAAATATATTGATATTTTGTGAGGTATAAAAATAATCACACAAGAAAATCAAACGTCCACTAATAATAAATATACCATGATGAAATATTTAAGATGATATATAAATGGTATTTCATACTGCATCATATTTGTATATATAATATATTAAAAAAATTAAAGTGAAACTAACAGAAATTTTTTCTATGCAAAAAAGGATACCTATTTAAATAAATGTTGGCTAAATAAATGTCCTACCCCATGAAACTCGGGATAAACAACAAACCTCAATGTTCATATATAAGTAATTAGTCATTTTATAATTATTTAAAATATTTTTGTAGGCTATGAACAAATGTCCAACAAAAAAAAAACTTTTGTAAACTATTACAAACAAAAAACTAAAATGAATTACACTCCCCATAAACAGCACGTCCAGGCCCAGACCAAATGCATCACGGGCTAGGCGTCGGCCCACCTCCCTCGCGCGTCGGACCGCCTCCCCCGCGCGTCGGCCCGCCTCCCCGCCTCGTCGGCCCGCCTCCCCCGCCGCCTAGCTTATCCACCCACTCGCTCCTCTTTCTCCACTCACTTCATCTTCCCACTTTCCCCTCCGCCGCCGCATCGCCGCGGGGTAGGTGGCGGCCGCGCGACTCCGCCCGCCGCATCAGTCCCTCTTCCCTCCACTC
>NC_041383.1:706729345-706766028 GCF_002162155.2 Triticum dicoccoides
CGCACCAGTCTTCGGCTTCACCTCTCGCCCTCTGACCTCCCCCCGCCGCATCGCGACGCGCGTCCACGAGCCCGCAACCACCGAGCCATCTAGCCGCGACCACCGCACCATGCTCCGGCGAGACGTGTGCGACTGCTGTCGACGCACGCATGGAGCTTCATCGCCCAGACGTGGGTGCTGGATCCCATTGCCCTCCGGTCGGATCCGCGGCTGTGCTATTCTCCGGCGAGTTCGACGGTGGATGCGGAGCGCGGTGCCTGGATCTACAACGCCAGCAGCTCCGGTACGCAGATCCGACCCCTTTCCTCCTCTACTTTTCTTTTTGATGATTCCTGAACTGATCTTCTCCTCGCTGCTCTATCGAGGCGCCGTGACCCGGCCTCACAGGCTGGGCCAGGGCGAAGACTGCTCCCCGACGGCCAAGACACGGCCACGGTGGTGCAGCCTGTGGTCTACATCGCCTACCACTCCGCCGTCTTCCGGAACCCCCACCACTTTCGCGGCAGGTGAGACAGATGGCCCCTCCATGACGACAATGGTAATAATTACTGTAGCATGCCTCTTTTTTGGTAATTAGTTGTTGCACTCAATTCAATTAGCCTACTAACTAATCACCAGTGATGAAAACACATCACCAGTTTTGGTTCAATTTCTATGTGTGCACATGATTCAAGTATCTTCAATGAATGAATAAGCAGCAGCATTTTATGGTTCAAGCAATGAATAGATTCTGTTATTACCATTGGTCTTTAAGTTCGTTTGTTTCAAGTGATTTGGCTTATTACTGCTCTCATGGCCATATTTCTGCTCTATGGTTGTTTACACCTGCCCATGGCATGCTAATGTATAAAGCCGCCTCTGCTCTCAGACTAAATCTATATGTAATATGGTTCAGATTTCCTTTGCTGCAGATCTCCAAGTGGCGCGGACGAGACGGCGACGTCGGCAGGAGGGCACTTTGCAGCCCCTGGCCTGAGGAGGATGGGTGCACATAGCCACCAAGCCCTCTGCTCCTCTTCTTCCAAGGCGAGCGATCAACGACGCATTGCTCCAGCAGGTAGAACGTCCCTCTCCCTCTCCTCACTCACCTGCTACTATGCTAATCTTCCAGTGATTGTTATTTGTTAGCTAGCTAGTTAAACGACGTGCTTTTCTGCTAAATAAATGACCAATTAGCTAGGTAGACGCAGTGTGCTATGCATGTGGTTGTTTAGGTTCTTGCATATGTAATGTAAAATAAATGAAAATATAGGCTGATTCTACTGTAATGCATTATTAGTATCAAAACCTACCTAATGGATATGCCTATGCCATGGATAATTAGAAGGTGAAGTTTGTTTGATTTCCTCACTGCCTGTAATCATGGTTTCAGTTTATCGGTATTCTGTTCTTACTATTGTTATTTACATGGCTTATGGTTAATTATATGGTTCCTGGTTATGCCCTGATAGCTGGGCTTGGGCTTGTGCACAAGTTATGGCGCATTTTTTTTACTTAGTAATTTTGGTTTCTTAGTGTTTTTAGGACACCCATTTATTCCAGCTGCACTTTATGGAAATATAATAAACTAAATAGCAGACAGTGCTATGACGTATGCCCGTGCGTTGCTACGAGCAATTGACTGATAGAAATGATAGCCCGTAAAAGTAATTGAAAATCCACTTTACTTGTAATGTAAGTTGATAAAAACACCTTAATAGAACGATGTGTACACACAGAGCAGTGATCCAACTAATTATCTTTTATAAACTAAGATCTACTTGATGTGTTTAAGATATTTACGTACAATGTGAGAAATGTTGTTTTTTAGCTTCGTTCCCGTGGTACAATGTAAGTCACATCCTGATTTTAGTGAGCTTTATATTGTAGGCTACTTCTAGATCATTTGGTTGGTGTTTTCCTTAAAATAACTTGCTAGACTATGTGACATTGATGTCACCGCATAGAAGCTGCTCCTTTCTTCTTTTCTTGATGGAGAAAAAAGTAGTCATTCCTCTGCTCACTCACCGCATAGCCGCCTCCTACTATTCCCGCATAGCCAGCTAACCATCGGTTATCGCCGCATCTCATCTCCCCGCCACAACATCGTCGATGCCATCTCTCCCAGGAACCACCCCTCCACCCCATGGTGTAGCCCATCCGCTCCTCTCTCCATCGCTCCCCCCTCATCCATGGCATTGCCAGCCCCATTCTCTCCCTACCATGACGTGGCACACCTCCTTCAACCCCTGAAAACTTCTTGTGCCGCCATCTCGGCATCGAGCCAGTGTGCCCGCTGGTCTGGCATCCTGGGTAGGTGGATCCACCTGGGAGGTGCAGAAGGGACCGCAACTGTTTGTTGGTGCCAGCCATGTAGCTGACCCATTCTTATGTGGGTTGGACAACGTTGGGCAGAGTGGTGTGGCACTGCGAGGAGGGATACGCCTTCATCGTCGTGGCTGGTCACCCTAGACCGATTCCCAGTGCCAATGAGTGCACACCGTTACGTGAGGGTGCAGCCAAGGCAATGCGACCCACTACTCACCGCAGTGCCGCCACCCTCTCCGAGTGTGGTGGCCACCATAGGATTGACACTATGACTCTCAGGTTCCATCCCACTCGCCTACTTATGTGATGCTGCTGCGAGCATGTCTTCCTTCCTTCTGATTAGCTTCTTGGATTATAATTCAGTCCTAGTGACCATTGACTTAGAGCGATCAAGTGTCGCAAAGTCACACACTACACCTTCATCATTTCTTTTCTTCTTTTGCGGGGTAAATGATAATTTTATTCCAAAGGTGCATAATTACAATCATCATCCCTTATTTCTTTTTCTAGTATAATGGTCATGCATCGGAGCCTTGTATCACTAACCTCTTTGGGATGCAAATGGCATCTTGCTATACATTTGCTAAAATAAATTACACCCAAGCGGGTGTATACCTTTTAATATTGTTCCCACCATACCAAAGCATAACCTGATTGTAGTGGATATTCAATTGTGGCAGAGTAAAAGCCTAATAGCCTAAAAACGACTTGATAGACCATGTGACATTGATGTCACCACATAGAGTGGCTCTTTTCTTCTTTTCTTGACGGAGAAAAAAACATTCACTCCTCTCTCACTCGCCTCACAGCCGCCTCCTACTCTTCCCACACAGCCAGCCAGCCACCGATTGCCGACGCATCTCATTTCCCTGCAACAGTGTCGCCACTGCCATCTTTCCCAGGAACCTCCCCTCCACGCCATGGTGAATCCCACCGGCTCCTCTCTCATTCCCCTCCCCGCCGCGCCTGATTCTTGTAGACTGTGACACTGCAAGTGTCCACTGGTGGATAGAGACCCATTATTGTTGTATGTTATTTATATGGACAATATATGTATATGCTGACACAGTGCAGAAGCAAGACATGAAGATTTTTTTTAACTTAAGAGCCTTTTTTTCTAAATGGCACAAACATCATCCACACAAAAACTCATCACTGTTTTTGAACTAACCAACCTAAACAAAACTGAATAAAAATATGAAAACTTAAGCCTTTCTTTTTGAGGCAATCGATGCTCATTGAGCTCATTTGAGAATTTATATATTTTAGTAAGTGGTCTGCTTCGAATGGTTATTGGTTCCTGATTAGAGTTCCTGTTCGATCTTTCTTGTAATTTCTGGAAACAATGTTGGTTACTCTAATTCTATTCTGGTTTCTTCGCACGGGCGTTCTACTTGCATTGTGGCGGCTTATGTTGGTTACTCTAATCTGGTTATGAAGCTGTCATTTTAATCATGAAATAGTCACTGTTCGATCTTTCTTGTAATTTCTGGAAACAATGTTGTGTCTTACTACCGCCTCTTGAATTTGTGCTAACTATACACACACTGGGCTGAACTGGGATCTTGGTATTTAACCATGATAACCTAAAGGTAGTTTCAACATGTTTAATAAAGTCACTTTTGCTTCTTCTTGTTGTGATATATTGTACTATTATATGGTCAGCTAGAAGATGAAAACTATATTTGTTGGAGTTGAGCTTAAACTAATTTCTTCATGCTGTTGATGTATTTTGTGGTTTCATGCATTTTCGTTCGTGAACTTGGAGACAACTTGGAGAATATGCTTATTGGACAGGCTGCTTCTTGGCAGTGCAAAGTAAGGAGAACAAGCCACACAACCAAGCAATCAAAGTAAGTAAAAGCAGCACAATCTGTCTGCTTCCAGTTGTCACTGTCTAAAGCAGACGTTATTTGTTTTTTAGTCCTTTTCTTACATTGCCCTAATGTAGGTGTTGTGCAATGTGTTACTTAAAATAACTCATCTACCCACCGAAATAGAATTTTGTTATGTCAGCATTCACATCGGCCAAGTGTTTGTCAAATTGATCAACAAAGACAATTTTGTTGTGCGGCAAAGTGCCCATCATGACTCAAGTATGTAGTGCAATGATCAATCATGCTATGACCACCCAAAAAATTGACCCAGCGAATGAAGAACGGCGCGGCAAAGCGTGCGACAGTTTCTACGGAATATGAGTTTGTTGTTCCCTATGTCCCATGTGCATCACCATGAAGAACATCTTGGGAATATGAGTTTGTTATAGACAAAACAGTCTTTGATTGTAAATCTTCACAATATTTTTTTATTTTAGAACATCTTGTGTATATTTTTAAAGATTTCAAAAGGAAGACTTTTTAGGTGTTATCATCTATTACCTGCAGTTATGCACATACCTTAAATGTTTTACGTTTCTCATGACAGATCTTTCCCAAGCCTAGATATTCTCGCTGAGAGCTCCTTGATGGAATCACTAAGATGGACTTACAAGACAGGCATGGATAAAACCATGAGGTCCTCAAATGCACAGATTGCTCTGGTAAATTGTTCTGTTTGCTTAACTTGATGTTCAACTTTTGACTGTTCACTAAATTTTAGCACCACATACATAAAATGCAAGATAAAACATACTTTTGATACTATACATCAACCAAACATGATCCTAATATAATAACTATTACACTTTTAGAGAAGATAAAGATCTAGAATTGTTCGTACCTAGAGCAACTCGCCTTCTTGATGCTCCTTGCTTACACAAGGTACTCCTTGGGAAATTTTCCTCCAGGACTGCTGTTGTGATGGCCGAAGGAAGAGCAAGGAGAGGGAGGAGGGATGGCAGAGGAGAATAACATATATAGGTAGCCCATGCGGATGATAACTGGGTAGCAGATCATGGCTGAATATAATTCTACCATATATACCATTGCTACCATATATACCATTGTTTTCCATCAAATGCAGACCTGTTAATAAATTAGGAAAGATGTAAAAAAAAATCATAACTTACTAAGAAGAATTAAATTACTGTATTAATTAAATAAAGAACTTTTCATTGCTTGCATGCCAAGTTTAGCTACAGCAAAGTTAAATTCACGACATGCACACTAATCATTTTCCTGCTTAGCTAATTTTGTATGATTTAACAGATTGTAGTAATACTTAATTCCATAATTACGTAGTAATGTATAGTCTCAATATACTATTTGCAGTTGTAATATCTCAGAGACCACACAAGTTCGATGAATGATTTCAATTCCAGTTTCTCCATGGTTTCCCAATGCCAAAGGTAACCAATACTAATTCCAGTTTCTCAGTTGTTGTATATAGTTCTTTTTGCCAATTATAATTCATGACTTTATGGTTCGTGCGTTAATACGGGAGTTATAGGATTTATAGAAGTATAGTAAGCTATAAATCTGCTACGTACTCTACATGGAATACAACTTACATTCACTGCTATAATTCAGCATTTGGTGTGAGCCTAAGACAACATACAACAACTGAATATTGCAAAATGTTGAGAAATCTTGGCCTACCTAGAAAGCTAGAAATATTTGCAACAAAAAGGCACCAAATCTCTATCTTCTGCCACATAGAGATCCCCAAGACCACCTGAACTTTCAATGAAATGGATGATTAATCACTACACCTATGTTTTTAAGGCGTCCGTAAGGCGTCGTTCAGGCGACGCCTAGGCGTCAGGGCGCCCTCCAGGCTCAAGGCGTCGGCCTTGCCTAACACAGTTGCGTAAGGCGTCCGCCTTAGGCTGTAAGGCGTCTGAAGCGTCTGCCTTAGCGCCGCCTTGCACGCCTCAGACCAAATCAGACGCCTTAGCCTGTCAAGCAGGGAAATAGAGATTGCGCGCGAGAAAGCTGACCTGGGCAGGAACACAAGCGCGGGAAACATTGGTTCAGGTGCGAACAGTTATGATAAGGGGAAAGAGAGAGAGAGAGAATCCACGCGAGAGGTCTCTCCTGTCTCTTCTCTGGACCATTGACACAGGCTTCCTCCTCAGATCTGCGGCATCCGCCAGCCTCCTCCCTCCGGCCACAGTTCCTCCCCCTCCTCTCTGGCTGCAGCTCCTCCCCATCCTCCTCTGGCGCAACCCTCTTCCAGCAGATCAGTGTAGCTAGATGTGCTTGCCTGCTCCTTCTCATCTGCATCTATTTCTTCCTAGATCTGCTTCTCCACCCACAAGGCAACAACCCCACCACTGCCCCTCTCCTTCCCCATGCTTGATATGGCTGCTCTGGTGATTTGGCTCTTCTCTCTTTTTCTTTGATAGTAGCCAGGTGTACCTGCTCTCATGGATCTACCCAATGATCCTATAGGAGAAGAGCTATATCAGATGATCCAGCCTGGACGTATGGGTTCTGGCCAGATTTAGAGAGGAAAGATTTACTCCAGTGTACATTATGATCCTAGGAGAAGGCTAAAGCAACACTTTTTTGGGGGTTCCAGTGATGCGGATAAGTGTCCAGAGGCATCCGTCGAGATTAGGATAGAGATGCACAATTGCAGCATGTTTTTATTTTGGCTATTCCATAGCTGGCATGTGACGATTGCCGACAAAGTAAACCTCGTATCGTATAGCAGTGTGTGTATGGATGGAGTTACACGATACGAGTTAGTATATGATGTGAGGCATGACTGAAAACCTCATTTGCCGGCTGAACCTGCAATGGTCCTTTACAAAATGCCTCTGGTTCACCTGGAGCAACAAACCTGCTCCTGACCGCATGGATATTATAGTACAAAATATACATAGAAGCCAAAATATTTAGATAGAACCAAAACAAGCAGACAATGTTTAAACGAATACGAAGCTAGAGGGTGCCATCAAACAGTTTATTCTCTACATATATATAATCAAATCCATTATTCATACTGCCAAAAGGATAAATCTCAATTTGATCCCTGACAAGGTTCTATTAGCTTATTATATTTGCGACATTCGATTTAGCATTAGTCCATAGTCATTCCTCCAAAAACCTCAAGCATGCTGTAATTTCAGCTGGGATGTTTATAGCTGCTTCATTGCCTTTGATCATCAGCATCTGGACCAGCAGGTGCTTTCTGAGCTGTAGTGAATCCTAGAAAACATAAACAACAATTTAATAAATAACTGAAAAATGATATGCACAACAGACCTACGTGATAGGAAGCCCATAAATTTATAATTAACAAAGCTATATAAGACAGAAACTTGTTATATATGCACATACTGAAGTCCTGGACATGTTATGCCCGAGAGTATCATCTTAGTGAGCCATCTCCTATAGGACTTTCAATCCAGAGTCCAGGCTGTGACCAAAAAAATCAATATGTTAGAACCTATATCAGTGTGGCTATAATATGCATAAACAATTTAAACTATTACCGCGGAGCTGTAATATAGGTATGATCTTGTGGCCAATCCACAAGTTGGGGATTCACCCCAGGCCTCCCCTGTTGCAATACACTGCCAAATTTTTGCAAAACTATCATGGCTTCCTTCTTAATTTCCTTGTCATGAAAGTCCTCTGAGCCTAGGAATGACTCATTGGAATGATCAATTATGAGAGTCCTCCTATTTTCAATATTAACTTCAAGGAGGCCATAGGAGGAATCCACCAAATACAACGGCAATAGGTACTGCAATAGGTATATAAAGTTAATGGCGAACAAATAGTATACAGACCAATTTTTAAGAATGAAAATCCTTACAATGGACGGGGTCATGAGCACGTTGTATTTCGGCAAAGGCCGTTCAATGACATGGTTGATCAACAAGTTGGTGTGTTCAGCTTGGCCT
Source organism: Triticum dicoccoides (assembly GCF_002162155.2). Taxonomy (NCBI): domain Eukaryota; kingdom Viridiplantae; phylum Streptophyta; class Magnoliopsida; order Poales; family Poaceae; genus Triticum; species Triticum dicoccoides. Next base: position 706,737,447 of record NC_041383.1, read on the forward strand.
ACGCCAGCCTGACTGAGCACCCGTGCTAGGCGATGGAATTGCAAATCAAACATATGCGTGGAGCCAACAAAGTCTGTTCCCGCGTTCCTCTGTATCGTGTCGCTAATAAGCTTACGAACTCCAAGATCGAAGCAGCTCGGATTGACCCATGTATCACCTCGCATGGTGTCTTGGATAGTCCGTAGACTTAACTCGATCAAGAATGGACGAGGGCTCCTTATCCATATTGTGCTGCAAACAAACCAGCATGATAGCAAATCTGTTAGAAAAATAAGGGGTATCAAAAACATGTAGTACTTAAATGTGTGGGCAAACAACAGTACATTTTTTCAAACCTTTAGTAAGGTCTGAAATGTATGTATCTTATAATTAGAGTTGTACTGTCATTTGAGGAGAGAAGTACTATTGAAAGGTCAGGTTGACTTTCTGTAGTATTACAGTAAGAAAAATTTTGTAGATTGCAATGTATTGTTGTAAAACATGTAGTACTTAAATGTGTGGGCAAACAACAGTACATTTTTTCAATAATTTAGTAGGTCTGAAATGTATGTATCTTATAATTAGAGTTGTACTGTCATTTGAGGAGAGAAGTACTATTGAAAGGTCGGGTTGACTTTCTGTAGTATTACAGTAAGGAAAGTTAACAAAATCTATTATGACATGTTAGGTTGCAATGTATTTCTGTAAGGAAAATTCTGTAGATGGTACATGTATCATGCACCAGGACCGTTAGATTATACTACCGTCCAAAGAAAATTTGTAGTTTAAAAGCACGTGCTGCGGATGGTACTATCATGGCGTAATGTAAAAGGATAATAATGGTACATATTCATTTTTTTGCAGCCACTACGTTAGATCCTAAGAACCTTTTGGACTTAGAAGGATAGCATGATCCTAACCAGTACATGCATGCAATAACTTATGAATGTGACCAACTAATCACCATGGATTAGGTGAAATAACAGATATTTACTCGGGTTTAAAAAAAGAAGCCGACAATGCAAACTATAATGGTAGTGATCTGCAGCTAACAATTGCAAATATAGTATAGATGGAGTTTAGGGCTGCCAGAACAAACTCTAATTCCTCCTCGTCTGAGGAAACCATGACGTAGTTGTACATGTACTCGACTGCATCGTCCACTCCATCAAAAATGGGCATTGCAACCATTACCGCGGCCAGAAAGTAATCTTTGCACGAAGATGAGCGAGCGAGGGGAAATTGGACTATATTGGTCACACAGCCGGACGATATATATATGACAGTCATAGGGGAATTGTCCGGCACCAGGTTGGAAAGTGCCCCTTATCATTCCATCCGTGCATTTTTCCATTACAAAACATTGCTAATAAACGGGAAAACATTTATTTTTGTTCTTTTCTGCACTTGGTTAATAAATAGACGCCGGATTACATATCTATTACATAAGGAAACAATAATTACAAAATCGGGAAATGAATAAACTCTATTGATCAAGATCACAGATTACTAAGTATGCCGATAATATATCATTTTCTTCCGGATATTATATGTGTATTTTGGCTTCATTTATTTTGGATATATATTATTAAGTCTGCATTTATTAAAATTAAGTTATTTGCTATTTTAAATTTGAGGTTATGTTTTAAACATGCCATTAAACTATAACCTGCATGCTACTCCGCACTCATGAGTATCGAGATGGATCAGTTTGTGCAATAAATTATATTGTATTTATTGCTAAAATATGAAAGTTATTTCTCTTGCCTTTTACAAAATAGTAAGCGTGCACGTGCAATGCACGTTTGATAATGCAATCCATTTTCTAAATTCCATCTTCGTCTACAAATTTTTTCAAATAGGGACAGCAAAAAAATGGAATGAGATTTGTAATGAACAACCATCATTTGGGATGATAAGTGCAATATTTTGCAAAATTAATTGTTTGAAACGAATACTCTGATAAATATTTTCAGTCAATGTTTAGATCATACGTAGTGTTGTGGAAATCCCACCAGTACAATGCTCAAATCATCAAATATCATCTAATCAAACACATGTGTAAAATCGTGTAGTACATTTGTACAGCAAAGTGGACAACATGTTCCTCTCTACATGCTTATATGCTTCTTTAGATCCAGAGTCCATAAAAAGGAGAAGTCTTCCAATCTACATGTGATAGGCTAGAATGTCAACAACTTAGAAATTGCATAATAATCATATTCAGAATATAATTAAAAGATCATAATCACACATTTTATTTTCACACATTGGTGACACTTATTTGGGATTAGTTTAGCACCAAAATAATTGCTCTAACATTACAGGTGGACATTTGCCTAAAAGTAAAATTAAAAGGCAGCAATAGTCCAATCCAACGCTGGAAAGATCTCCTGTACAAGGAATGCAATCTTTCATTCCAAGACCATAAAATACCAAACGTCATATGATAGGATCAAGGTAATAACAAATGACTTTAAATAGGACTATCGGGTTCTCCTTAGATAGAACTCAGTCCTCTTAATTCACAACTTGGTACACACAAAACTTGCATCCTTAGATAAAAAAAGGCAACTGAGCGAGCATAAAAAAGCAAACAAGCAGCTACCTTAATCAGTTAGAAGAACCACGATCCGACCCTTAGATCACACAGTTATAAAAAAATAAGCGAGTACACGGCAAAAGAAGCAAGTGAGCAGCCATCTTACTTTATTACACTCACCAAAGTGATTACCTGCAGCCTTGCTACATGCAGCAGCTTTGTGGGTGCAGATCGGTTGTGCGGAGGTGCCATGAACACGGGGTCTGAACTATTTGTTAGGTCTGAACTATTTCAGATGCGCAGTAAATTCATGAGGGTAAATGAACCAATGCAAAAAAATTATATGTAACCTGAACTGAACTGTTAAGTAATTAGTTTGGATAAGTAAAAGTACCAACTATTCTAATTTTTTCCCAAATATTGTACACTTCAGCGATCAGACACTGGAACAACACAAATACAATATGGGTCATGAACATCTGCAAGAAAACCTCCTTAAACACTGTACAACTAAATACGAAACCGGTAACACCATTACTACTTTGTGAGACAACTGAGAGGGACAAACGCAGCGTCATTACCCCCTAATGAGGTTGCCGGATTGACTGCTTCATGCAAAAATAACCGGTAGTGGACATAATGTGTGAGAAATGTGACTTGTCACATTTTCCAAAGTCGCACGGGCATTTGAACTTATTCGCAAGTATGCAGGCTATCATTTTATTATCTATTTGAAGTACATATGCAAAATATATCTTCACAACATACACAATTTCCCTCCTGCGTGTGTTGGACTTATAATTCAGACCAATCAGAATTGTATAGTTCTGACCTAGCAGATGATTGCAGAGGATAATAAGGTCGTCCATAAACTTACATTCAAACATACTATCAAAATACCAAAATAATAACAACAGATATGTTAAATTGCCGTCATACAAAAGATTCATTGCATGTTCTAGTTTATATCTGAATCACATAGTAAGCATGAAAAAGTACGCTTGTAGAATATCTTTAACTGCGAATTTCAAAGTCTCAAAAAAGAAATATATATGTAAAAAACGAATTACAGTTTATCTTGACCATCGCAAGAGTAAATGCTTTGTCATTACTAAACCTGCCAGTCTATTAAGACCAAACTTCAGCCTGTAAGGACTTCCTTGTAGACGATGTTCTTCATCGAGGTCAGTAAGGACACAGTCGGTCTTTTTCGCTTCTTTGGATTGTCCTTTAGCTTCTTGGCCTTCTCCTTCGGCTTCTCCTTCTGAATGAGTATCTTTATGTTTCTCTTTGCGGTGGCTCGAGACAAAGCAACATATAGCTGACCATGAGAGAACACGGGATTGGGTAGATAGACACCAACAATCGGGATGGTCTGCCCTTGAGCCTTGTTAATGGTCATAGCAAAGCTAAGCCTTATTGGAAATTGCTTTCTCTTAAACTTGAACGGAAACATGTCGTTTTCAGATGGGCAGAGAGGTATTCGAGGAAGGAAGACCCTCCTACCAGCGTGTTGTCCAATCACGATTTCTGCATCGATGGTGTTCCTCTCAAAACCTCTTACAACAAGCCTAGTGCCGTTACACAGTCCATTAGCTGGATCAATGTTCCTTAGAAGTATGACAGGGCAGTTCAGCTTTAGTTTGAGTGCATGCGGAGGAAGACCATTAGGAGTTAATCCATTCAGAAACTCCTGAGCGTAGTAGCCATACGGGTCGTCCTCCGCACTGTCAAAGCTATGGTAGATTACTTCATCTCCATGAAAACGCTCTATCATGCGGATGTTTATCTTGTCGACATTGTCGTTTGTAGTGGAAAGGATTGCTCGAGATGTCATGTAATTTGAATCAGACATGTTGTCATCTAGACTTGGGAACACGTGGTCAATAAGCTTCTCCAGGTCATCAACCTCGCCCGAAGACGGCAGACAAATGTCTTCAGGGAGTAGTATGTTGCCTTGATCATCGACATCCTCAGTGCCATTGCCGACCCTTAGCAAATAATCTGCAAACCACGTGTCATTATGAGCCCTCATGTTGGTGATGAGCCGAAGCTGCCGCATACCCTTCCATAGATGAGAACTTCGCAGGGTTGCATCAATTATCTGGCCCCGCGACCCCCTTCTGACGACCGGAAGCACCTGCCTAAAGCCCAGGCCAAAAACAACAGTCTTTCCTCCAAAGGGTCGGTCGCGTATTCCCATGATGTCGCGCATGCTATTGTCCAATGCCTCGACCACTTGTCGCTTCGTCATGCTGGCCTCGTCCCATATTATCAATGACGCCATCCTTAGCAGCTTGGCGGTTCCACTCTGCTTGGTGAAGCTGCACGAGGTTCCATCATCGCAGCTTAATGGGATCTTGAACCTCGAGTGGGCAGTCCTGCCGCCAGGCATGATAGAAGAGGTGACGCCTGACGTCGCGGTAGCGATACCAATCTTGCCCTCGCTCCTCACCTTGGCAAGCATCGCCCTGTATAGGAAGGTCTTCCCTGTACCTCCAGGGCCATCAACAAAGAATACACCACCATCACCACGTTCAACAGCCCCTAGTATCTCGTCGAATGCGGCCCTCTGCTCCAAGTTTAGGGAAGATGCCAATTTAGTGTCATCCATGTCAAACTCTACGGTTGATTCCTCGATGACCTCTCTTGCCTCGCCCTTTGTTGGGTCAAACGCATCATCTATGCTTGGAAGAGCGAAATCAACAATGTCTTTACCCATGCACTGCAATATACCCCTAATGTCAAGCAACACCATCTGCTCCACCTCGTCAGGGGAAGTGCGTGTTCGACGATAGTCATCTGACATAGACTCGAGGTGCCTATCCCATAAACCATGCACGTCGCCTGGCTCGCAGTGCACCAAGATGGTTGCGAAGAGCCTCCTAAGAGAACATGGCATCGCTCACTGCTCAGCCTCATTAAGACAGTCGTCGAGCGTGTTGTCTACCTCAATGAGACCCAACCGTTCAGCAGCCTCTCTAAAGCTCCCACATAGCACACCGTCAACGGTGAGCAAGTCGTCAAAGGATGTTTTGCCTGCAAGATGGTTTAGCAACACACGCAGGTAGTATCGCTCCCCCTCGGCAGGATTGGCAGACACTATGCGACCTATTTGAAAATGCTCGACCCGAGGCCTCCAAGACTTACTTTTCAGCTGCCACGTGAAGCTTCCGGGAAAATTCTTGTACAATATATGCCTAGCCCAAGGATGTTCCTGGTTAGCCTTGAAATACTCCGTTAACATGGATTTTGAAGCATTTTCGGAGGCGACAACATTCTTCAAGTTAGCCTGCGCATTGAATGCAACCCTGTGCATATTCAGGAGATGAAGAGGCAACTGCAATACAGGCGGGTGATTGGCGCAAAGTGCGAAGCCAAATATCCTCCACATAGCCTCCGGAGGGGTAATCCACCTTGCGTCAACGTGCCTCTTGATCTCATCAATGTTACCATCGGCATCGGGATGGTCGATGCTGAAAGAAGCCTTATCATGGCCCTTGTAAATGTACTTGTAAAGATATTTGACAGCCTTTATGCTAGAGCAGACCTCAACGTTGATGTGGAAATTGAACATCCGCAGAAGGTATGGATTATAAGGCACAACCCATCTGTTGTCCAACATCTTTCCTCGGACCTTAGCACGTCTACCATCATCTCTACGCCGATAAATTGGGTAGGAGTCCTTCCCTTGTGATGTGTTTTCATTGAACGGCCGTGGGTATCTGCACTTGCATCCGTTTTCTTGCATGCATACATTTTTTGGGTTCAGAGCACCGCATGGTCCGTGCATCATATGTTTTACCACCATTGCATACAATTCCGGATACTTATGCTTGTCTGGGAGCTCAGCGGAAATGAGTCGGTCATACTGCTCCGGGATGATAAGCTTATATGCTGAGTCCATGATCAACAAAAAATGTGCATGGGGAAGGCCCCTTTTTTGAAACTCGACTATGTAAACATAAGCAACAACAACACCCAGAATATGCTTCTTGAACAAAATGTCTTTCATAGCCTCTAGTTTGCCGTAGAACACGCGAGCCACAATATCAGGTCGGTCTTGCGTCGTCTGACCAGGCAGCAACTCATTCGATATCTCTTCCCATTTAGGATTGCAAGTCATGGTCAAGAAGATGTCAGGCTTCCCGTATGTATGCACAATTGCCATGGCATCCATATGTCTCTTTTTCATGTCGCGGTGACCACCAGTGTATGTTCCAGGGAGCACTATTCTTGTCCCAACAGCGCTTGCTCGCGTCTCGCCCTATGTGATCGCATCAACAACACCTTTATACAAGTCGGCCAGAATCTGCGTCTGGTTCTTCCTGAACCACCTCAACCGACAACTCTCAATCTTGACATACATGTCGACCGCCCATTGCTGCAGCAGGCGTGCTCCAGAGAGTATGGGACTGAAAATGGCAGGCCGTGTCTGCAGCATGTAACAGTAGTAGTCTCTGACAGAGACGTACAACCTACTATTCCCCTCTGCACGTGATCGAGTACCATCAAAATGAGGATATATTTGAGAAATTAGATATTAGTTGTAACAAAATGGGATGCATACGACATACGTGCATCATCGTCATCATCAAGGCCCAATTGAGGATTTAATTCAACCTCCCAAGGAACATTACGTTTAGGTAGCTTCGGATGCCAACCTAGTTCCCCCCTTGGATAGAATAGGGGATAAGACAATGGGTCATATGCTCCGGAGGTCACGCGTATACTGTGCCTTTCATTGTTGTTACCACAAAGTGTTATCCTCCGATCAAACCTTTTTGCTAGGTCGTTGCCCTCAACCCAAATTGCAGCGACCTCAGATGACAACGGTCTATTATATCTTCTTTGGTCAAGCCTCTTATCCGTGTTTAGGTCTATCCTATAATCGTCGAGGTTGTCCTTGTGTGCACCCAAACTCCTAAATTGCTGGGAGTACGGGTTTTCTTTGAGTATGTGTACTAACTTCTTCACGACATCCTGGTCTAATTGCTTGGTGGCTGCCTTACAATGACTTATGGTTGGGTCGTCATCATAGAAGTACAACTGCAGATGTTCTGGACGTGAGCTAGGCCCGAACGAATGCACATTGTGGTAGATGGTGCCGTGTGCCCTGAATGTGTACACCCCAGACTTCATGTTTGTGTAGTTCTCATCAAGGCTGACGCCAAGGGTTGTGAATGCGAAATGCCCGTTGAAGAACCGTATGTTTTCACGAAAATGTCTAGAATCTGCATCCATGCTGGACCATAGCCTCATCAGCTCTGGGATTGGTTCCGGTTGCGTAAGTTCGATCTGGCCATTACGACAGCAAAACCCGTCGGTCTCAGACTCAAACTTTTTGGCATTGCAGTGTTTGCAGTTTGCGGCGAGCTTGAGGATGTGAGTGGTGTCTAGTATGTTTGTGTAGACAAAGTCTAATGGATCAACCTCGCTAGGTATAGAAGACGACATGCTCGCTTCCTCGTCCTCCTCCATGGTTTCATTATCGGATCCTACGTGTATTTGTTCAAACATGATGTTCACAAAAGCATTTCCTAACAAGGATAATTAAAAAAAGGCTCCACAACTTCATAGTTCTTAGTTGACCATACCTTGGTCATGAAACATGTAGTACTCCTCATCCATCAAGTCGGATGGCATTGGCTCATCGCCCATGATGCGGTCTCGGAAAACATCAGTGTCGTCTGCATTATCGTCATGGCGAATGTGTCAGTAGACGATATCATGTCAGAAGAGGGTTGCTGAGAATGATCATAACAACGTAACCATAGCATTTTCATACCATTAGTAACAATGTGATTCGGCATGACCCTCGTAGGGTCGTCATCAGATGAATCATCTTCGGCGGACAGAGAGAGGGGTATTGCGCGGTAGGTGGATGATGGACATATAGATGTTGAGTTTGCTAGGTCTGGACGTGGGAGTGCGAGGGATTCCTTGCACGGGGTGTTTTTTTTGAAGCATAAGTTGCCTTTCTCTTTGCACTCAACTGCCCCTTCTCTTTGCTGCATGACCTCCATTCTCGCAGCTTATCATTTTTTCCTTCAAGATCTTTCGATCCCTCATCCACTTGTTTCCGATATGTTGCTCGCCTCCTCGCGTTTGATTGCTCCACTTGATCTAGAGTTAAGTTACATTTGCGTTCCTTAACACGCTGCCTCATAGCTAGGTGGTAATCATGAATGTCATCAGAAGTGATTGTAGTGGAATGAGGCAATAACGCATCACTTTGTGTAAATGATGTGTGGATGGACCTAGTTGGGTCGGCTGGTTATACATGTTGATACAAACATAATCAGTACTGAATTAATTGGTAATTGGTACACAAGGTACCAATGAATTATCTAATGTATATATGCAATGCTTAGTTGAATCTGAAACGAGTGAACGTTAAAACATTGAAGTTCAAATGTTGGACTTGCATGAAAATACATTAACCATACTTAATGGCAAACATTATGAATATGTACTATAAAATGCAGATGAAAAATAAAGCATCATAACCTGATATCATAAGGGCGGGAAGATTTTCATCTTGGTGATTATCCACAGCTCGAGTTGTTGACTTTATAATCATATTTCTATCGTCAAGGTTTATCGATGATGTTTGTTCCCCATTAGTTATATCACCTAGAGCGATCCGTGGAACACTTTGGGTACCTGCATGATGATCTCAGGTGATGTACTCATTTATCTTCCGATAACAATCATATAGTTGGCAACAAAAGGAGTATCTCCATTAGCCGTAGTGCTGAACTATAGAATAATCGTACCCAATATGTCAAGGGCAGACATATTATCATGGAGATGCTTGTTGGCGGCTTCTACATTTTTCTTTCGATAACCACCTCGCATTGGAGGTTTTAAAGGCTCCTTGTTTTCGTCAGCATCCAGTTTGCCCTTACGATACGATGCCCGTCTCCGCGCGTTTATCCGCTCCCTCTTGTCATCTAGTAAATGTGGTAGCAAGATATGTTAGTACAAAACCTAGGAATGCAAATTGAATCTAATTGTTCATTGGATTGATTATAAATCAAACAATCTTACCAGACATTGTAAGGGCAGGTTGATATTCATGCAAGAGTTTCTGTGCTTCCTCTTCTTTTTTCTTGTGATAAGCAGCTCGCCTCTTGGCGTTTATCTGTTCCTTTTTTTCGTCAGACATGAAACCTTTCTTTGTTAGTTTGCACACATTAACGACAGATCCTGTAGTGATATGCTCGGATGTTGCATCAGGTACCGGTAAAGCTTGAGCATTTGCACACATTAACGAGTGTCTTCTGCCATCTATAGGATTCACATCTAGAGCCTCTGGAACAACACAAATACAATATGGGTCATGAACATATGGAAGAAAACCTCCTTAAACACTGTACAACTAAATACGAAACCGGTAACACCATTACTACTTTGTGATATGTCGGCTCCAGAATCGTGTGTGAGACAACTGAGAGGGACAAACGCAGCGTCATTACCCCCTAATGAGGTTGCCGGGTTGACCGCTTCATGCAAAAATAACCGGTAGTGGACATAATGTGTCAGTTTACTGCTAACCGTACAACGTCGATTCTTAATTATGTTTAATACTCACCTGAGATCAAATTGGAAGGCCCATGAACATATATGATATCAACATCAGTTTGTTGGGAAACAACTGGTTGCGGGGTTGTTCCATCTATCATACTTATCATCCTTTGGTAGTTATCACCATCAAGGGATTCCTCTATCTTATCTGCAACCACTTGATCAAATGTTTTCACAATCGGGATATAGGAAGATATGTATAGCAACTGCTACAGCAAAAACATTAACTTGGAGATACTTCTGACTTGGAGCTAACAACCGGATATATTAGATACATCTTGTTTCCTTGAAGGTGTCATATACTGCTGTAATATAGCATACTCGTACCTGCTAAGTCAAGGGCAGGGAGATGTTCATGGAGATGATTGTTGGCGGCGTCCACATTTTTCTTTCGATGTCCACCACGAACCGGAGCTATAAATGGCTCCTTGTTTTCGTCAGCGTCCGATTTGCTCTTACGATACGATGCCCGTCTCCGCGCGTTTATTAGGTCCCTCTTGTCAAATACTGAGTGAAACATCAATTTGTGAGAGAAGTGAACCTAGGAATGCACATTGTATTAATGGTTACTTATACTGATTAATAATCAAAGAAACATACCAGACATTTAAACGGAAGATTGATATTCATGATGTAGTTTCTCTGATTCCTCATCTTTTTTCTTCCGATAAGCAGCTCGCCTCTTAGCGTTTATCTGCTCCTTTTTTTCATCAGAGTAGATAACTTTCTTAGTTTGATTGTGGACATAGCTGGTAGATCGTGTAGTCATCTTCTCGAATGTTGAGTCGGATGCCGGTAAAACATGAGCAGTTGCATTAATGTATACTTGTCTTCTTCCATCTATATGAGACAACTCAGGAGTCTCTGTTGCAACAGAAGAGCAACATGATTTTTGTACATATGCAAGATCAAAACATAAAGCATGATAAGGTTCACAAATAAAGTAGAATCAGGTAATACCATTTACACTTTGTGCTGCGGCTGTGGCGGACTCGTTTGAGATACAACTGAGATGCACAAACGAAGCCTAATTCAATATGAATGAGCTGGCCGGTTTGTCTGCTTGATGAAAAAATAACCGATAGTGGACATAACTATTGAGTTTACTGCTAACCAAAAAGTGTCGATTATTCTTTATGTTTAATTCTCACCTGATACCATATCGGAAGGCTGAACATATGTGATATCACCATTAGTGTGTTGGGGAACAACCGGCTGTGCGGTGTGACTTGTTAAATCCCGATCTAAAGTTGGTTCATACAAGTAACTGAGATACAGTTAATCAAATTCAGACAGTAAAATTATGGGTACTCTCTCCGCACAGTCTCATACCTTGAATAATAGGGTTATTATCATCAAGTACTGTCCCATCCATCTCATTATGCGAAACAACAGGTTGCGGTGTGGATCCAACTGGCATACTTGGGGTATTTGGGTAGTTCTCAACATCATATGTCCCAACCAACTCATCTGCAACCACTTCTGTACATGAAAGCACAATTGGGATCTAGCTTGACATGTATAGCAAGATTTTTAGGTTAATATATACCTGGAGGTACAGCCGTCGATGTCATATTTTCTGCTGCTTTGCTTTGTGGATTCCCCATACGTACCTGTAAGCACAGACTTTATAATCTTAACTCCCAAATGTGTACTAAATTTATGAAATGCTTTTTGCCAAGTTTATTATTGTTTTCTTCCTAATATGCAGATATTTCAATTAAATTCAGGTTTGCGATCCAACTTGTTGCAAAAAACATGCTTTCCATTATGCCATAAAAACATATACCTGCATCCAGTATCATCATTTGAGTAGTTGATTGTTCTGTGGCAAAAAAAATGATCTGCTCGTCTACTTTAGTGATCATAGGTCAGAATATCAAATTTGCCACTTTGAATAGACATTGATAATTTATATAGGCAAAACAATAGCTTCGTAGAGTAGGTTATGTTCCTTTCAGATTAATTGACACATTTGTAGAACTGAAGGTGACAGTGTGAGGACAGTACTCATGTACAAGACATTCTTCTCTATGTATTTGCATATATAAACTGATTGGTTCTCTATGTGTCCATTACTATCAGTGCCTGACCCTCCAATAATGGTAATCTGGGCTCTTGAACAGCTCATAAGAACAGCCCTAAAGGCATTTGATCTTTCTATTCTATTTCAAAAAGAATAATAATGCCAAACATGTTTTGGGAGAGATATGGTCAACATGGCACAGATTTATCAATCCAAAACTTGATGCATCATGCTGGTTTGTGCCTTAACCGGCATCTACGAATTAAATCTTCAAATACAGCAAAATCAGAAGGAAAACAATTAATAAACACTATAATTGCCGGTTTGCTAAGATGATACACTCACTCTTATATATTGTATGTAGTGCTTGCATATTCACTGCACCTACATTGGAGCTGGCGAGAGCATCTACATTGGAGCTGGCGAGAGCATCTCAGGTACGCTCTATGCAGTTGTGTGTACATGTTTTTTTACTGTTGTGTGCACATCCGATTTTCTTATGTTTGCTTGTAATGCTCTTGTATGTGGAAGGGATAGTTCTTTCATCCTATTATTCATACCTATGCATATATGCTAGATCATACAGTCCCAACTATTTGCACTAACTATGCTATTAAACTTGATTGGTGATTAATGAATGGTTCCAATTTGATAGGAGTATACTTTAATGATGAATGAAACCATTGTAATGTAAAAAGGAACTGGATTGCTTTTTCTGGCTTGAGTTCCCATGCAAAGTATCAGGGGTAAAACAGACTTGATTATCCAACCAAAACTTTTCTATTGTCTAGATACTGAAGCATTAAATCAATGCCATGCAGATCATGCATCCCGTCTGGGTGTCCAGGAGCGAAAGTTGGACGTCAATGTATTTGAAACAATGGATGTAAGACTGAAACAATTAGTGGATATTTCAACAATGGATGTAAGACAGAACCAATGCGCGGATCTGTTGAAAGTATGTACTGTAAGCGCATCTGTTGTAATACCTAATCAGGAACTGGGATCAGCCCCGGCAGTGTCCAGAAGGGAACCAATGCGCGGATCTGTCGGCTTCGCCGTCGGTTTCGCCGTCGGTTCCAGTGAGTGATCGGCGGCGCCTCGAAAACGGGAACGCGGCGCCGTCCGCTGAAGGGCGGCGGAGGCAAAACTTAGGATCGGCAGCGGCAAAGGCAATAATGTCCGGTGGGGTGAGGGGATGGATCGGGCTAGCGAAGGAGAGGTTGGCGGCGGCGGAAGATCAGATCTGGGCACGACACATCGATTGGGAGGTTTTTTTGGCGGTGGAGGTGTAACGTAACGTGGGCGGGGCGTTAGACGAATAAAAACCAGCGATGGTAGGGGGTTGTGGGAGGATAGACGAAAAAAAAACAGCGAAAAAAAACTGGCGGACTATTCATCAACTGCTATATTAGGAGTAGAGATTACGAAGATCGGATAATTTCCAAACACTTAGGTTTGATGCATTAATTCCCCACCCCAGTCCTTATTTCTTGCCATGTAAAAAGCAATCAACAAAAAGGAGACGTGACACGTGTATGCCTTCAATGACTTAAGACTATCTAGCACAACATGCCGTGATCAATTCTCTAATGCAATGGTATTAATTAGCAAATAAACATTAATTTTTTTCTTTTTTTTTCTCTATTTTGATGGCGGTGCACAACCTAAGATGGACCGATACAGGGGGAGTATTTTAGAACTTAATTATTCCCGCAGTTGAAGTAAAAAATTAGTCCTACTGTTCCTGGTTGAGGATCTATTTGCATGTCGCTCCAATGTAAAACGTTCTTTCTTTAATGGCAACTTAATTAAACCGGGCTAACAAAACGCTCTTTCTTTAATGAGAAACTCAATTAAACCAAGCGAACCAGCTCGTTGAAGATAAATATGTAATTCATATTGGTCCCATCTCTATTACGATTTTCACCATAACGGTACAAGTTGAAGGTGCCTAAGAAAATCCATGGCGCATAACTGGATATGTCTAGTTCAGAAAGCCAATATGTACAAAGTTCGAGCACCGATGCTCATCACCAGGTCCACAAGGCTGGTCATAGTGGTGAGTAACTTAGACCAATAACATTCACATGTTACTAGTCTTTGTTACTATCTTCATAGTGATTTGTGTCATATGTATGATAATATAGAGAAACTTCATTTATTACTTTGTAGAATCATTTTTTTTGAAAACCCCTATTAATGGTAACATATTATGTTACTCAATTTGTCTCTCCTAGTTAGTTACTTGATACATCATCTATTTTACCTATGTGGCATGCATGTTACTATTTATATTACTCTCCCACTATGAGCAGCCTAAACATTTACCCATGTTCGGACATGTGACGAAGCAATACATGTAAAATCAATCACAATAATGCCAAAAGTTTTCTGCGATATAATACGGCCAGAGAGAACCCTGATGTTCCATCTGTTAGAATAAATTCGAGGCACTCCGTCGATCATCCGAGGACCAAGCAATCACACGAGCACGGCACCGAGATTTTTTAACAAGGTTCACCGATATGGCTACATCCCCGGGGCCTGACTACGGGCGCTCCTCCCCGTGACACCGTCACAATACCGCACACCGGCCACCCGGGCGCCGGCACACGCCGCCGGCTCCCCCTTGCGCGCCTGTGCTATTATGTTGGCATAGGTTGCATCGTGTGTCTACCCCCGCTATATAAGAGAGGCCTAGGATACAAGTGTCCTACTAGGACACGGCTCCACATCCTATGTAAACACGATACAACTATAAGTCCAACTGTAACCTACCTTGTACACTATATTCGACACAATTCCAACACCATCGAACAAAAAGCCCACCAGACACACAAGGAAAATGATCAAACGAATACAAATTTGCAAATTAACGAGCAATCAAAACACTTTTGTTAGTCTGTTGCAAACACACGATCGAGAGGGCACTTTCTTCAATCTTATTTCTAGGTGCATGCCATTTGAAACCGACATTCAGACCAGCAGAGAAACGTTCCTCAAAACACATCTATGACCGACGACGACGCGAATACACTGAACTGAATCGACATACTTAGAAAAGACACGAGCACTAAGGCTGGCGAAGAGGACGCTCCTCCCTCCGTGAGCTCCGCTGAAAGAATCGCACTCACCTGGAGGACGGCTGGAGCGGGAGGCATGCGCACATCGCATTTCTTACGCCTAGCTAGCTAGAAGAGGTTCACGGGAGCGCCATCTCAACATATATATCCTTCCTTGTCACTTCTTAGAACACGACGGCGCTTGGTGTCACTTCTTAGACCACGACGGAGCTTGGTGCTGACGATGGGTGTGGCTGACTTGACACGTTTACCTCGTGGACGCCCACGTGCGGCAGCCGGAAACAACTCTAGGCATGCATCCTTGAGTCGCTTGCATTGGTGCTGATCTGCCAGCATCGACATGGTTGCGATGGTCTCCGCGTCGATTCTTTTGCACAACTCTTCCTCGCACATCAGTTTCAGTCTGTCAAGCCCGTACCTATCAGCGGCGACCAGTAAATGTTGCATGGCCGCGGCGCTATACCCTCCTTCATCTGGGCATGGCGGCAGGAAGTCCGTGTAGATGTAGTGAAGCATCGCCTCAAAGATGAAAGGCTTCACGTCGACGATCTTGACGCGCCCCATGTCCTTGTCCGCCATGGGGCCGTAGAGCTGAGCTTCAAAGACGGGCGACCCTGCGGCCAGGAGAGGACTGTGGGCGTGGAACTTCGGCCGGCGGCCCACGTGGAACGTAACGTCTGTGCGTCGCCCGTCTCTGAGCACGCGTCCGAGGTGGGAAGGCAGCTCTACCGGTAGCGAATCATGTATGACGGTGACGTCGCACAGTACAGTGAAGCAGCCGTCCCCGAGCTGCGACAGCGATTCCAGCTTGGCCTTGTCCACGAATTTGTAGTGGCCCCAGCTATCGTCCTTGTATGGCCCCGAAGAGAAGACGCGCTTCGACACGTCGAAGCTTGCTACCGGCGGTAACCGGCCCTTCTTCTCCAGCATTCTCATCCTGAACTTGGTGCTCACGTCCACGTCTCGGCTAAGATAGGTCAGGAACGCTGAGGCGTTGCCGGCACAGTCCTCGTTTTCTCCGTCCGGGAAGAAGTCGATGCGCCAGTCATAGCCGCCGATTCTCAAGGCCGGGGAAGAAACGAACTTGCTGACGCCCATGCCCGTGAGCTGCAGGTAGTTGCTCACCTCGAGACATAGAGTTGCGGTGGTCTCTGCCAAGATCGTCGACGACGTTATCTTCTCAGGTACGCGCTCTCCTGCCATGGATCGGAGAAGGTAGGCGAGAACGCATTCACGGGAAAACAACCTGAAGGGAGTTTGCACGTCTAGGACTAGGCGTCTTCTTTTGGAGACATGTAGAGAACTTGGATAGGAAGATCAATTCATGGAAAGAAATCAAGGACTCTCATCGATTGGACTCGTAGAGTCGTAGGGAACCGTAAAGAGGCAAAACTGTAGGCCCGGCGTAAAGGTCAAGGGCATCGGCGAAAATTTTGACCTTTACTCAGCGTAAATTTTATACAAAATATTTTCAAACAAAAAATGAAGGAGTATTGCGAACCAACCTGTGGTTGGATGATTGAGGCACAGTGGTATCCCAGCCCGCCAGAGTTCAAATCCTGGTACTCGCACTAGGTAGGGTGTGCGTGTGTGTTCATAATGATGAGTGTATGATCGCTTGTGTCTGTACTGTGTCCAAAAAATGAAGGAGTATTTTGTACTCTCAAAATAAACACGGAAGTTCCAAACAGACCCGACCATCCATTGAGGGCGATTTGGTCATTTCCAAAAGGGCATTGGGTGGTCGGCATTAGTCTCTACTCCTAATGGAGCAATTGGTAGTCTCGCTTTCAGGTTTTTTTTCGTCCCAACTTTCGTCCGGTTTTTTTCGTAGGTTAACCGTCGTAGATTTTTTTCGTCGCCTCCCCCACTTCATCGGTTTATTTTCACTTCACCCTCTCACACAACGAAAAAAACTGAACGGATCAGAACTTTCCATACTGACGCAAATTATTTAGTAATGTCTTTATGTAAAAGAATCAATCACAATCAATCTCTAAAGATCAAATCTAAATTAATTAATCTTCATAACGTTTGTTTCCTTTCGAATCACGTCCATAACTTTCCTTCCTTGTTTGGGCAGAAACTGTTTGGTAGTAGAGATTAGAAAACTTCCTATGAGTGTAGTAATAGGAAGTATTCTTTTTTTTTATGATTCGTTTCCATGCATGATGATAGTAAATTAGGCCAATATTCACCACTATTTATCAACGTCATCAATCGTATCCATTCCTACCAGTTTTAAGGGAATCTGCTCGCTATGTCTTTTTTAAAGGGATCCGCTCGCTAAGTCGTCGTCGCACGTTATTTTCACAAACAATCTCTACTCTTAATGGAGCAGTTGGTAGCCCCGTACGGTTTATTTTTGTCCTCCTCTCACCTCCACTGGTTCTTTTTCTCTCCACTCTTTCCTTGCAAACCAATAATTTCCTAACATACAACTCTATCTTTTCTTACCCGAACCAATCGCGCCCTACATCAGTGCATTTCTTTATTAAGAAAACTAACACGTAAATCTTAACGCATTGTAAACAAATCCCGTTATGGACCTAATTAATTTATTATGGAATCTATACGTGGTCGCATTGGTTCTTTTTCTCTCCACTCTTTCCTTGCAAACCACTAATTTTCTAACATACAAAAGATCACGAATCTATCTTTCCTTACCCGAATCAATCGATCCCTACATCAGTGCATTTCTTTATTAAGAAAACTAACACGTAAATCTTAACGCATTGTAAAGAATTCCCGTTATGGACCTAATTAATTTATTATGGAATCTGTACGTGGTCGCATCTCTCCCCTCGTGAAAAAATCGCATCCATCTCCCGTTAAAAAGGAAAAGAAAACATGAACGGTCAATCCCACACCATGCATCTCAGTAGCAAAAAATCGCCCCCGCCTCTGCTACTGCGCCTCGCCGTGTGCCCGGCTCGACCCATGCCTCGCCTGCATGGCTGGACGCCGCCGTCTCCACCGCCACGTACAAGAAAACGGTGGGCAGAACCATCCATTCAAATCGCACACCCCCACCCTCCTCCGCAATCTCTAGCCCCGCATCACCCTATCGCTTTCTCGCCTCTCTTTCCCCTCGATGTAGATGGTGCCGAGCGGCGGCCTCGAGCACCGGCAGTGCCGCCCTCTCTATCTTCGCTGCGTCGAGAGATGGGCCGAGGCTATCGTCGGTTGCCGCCCATGATTGGGCCGCCTCCGGCTGTCGCGCACCACCGGCTCCACCTAACATGCCCAACCCTCTCCGCTTTCGACCTTCCGGCGACAACATCCCTCCGCGCCTCCATCCATCATCCACAAGGCCACTCCCTGCACCCACCCTCCTAAATTCTCCATACCAGCGGACAGTCACCGAAGATCCAAGTTGGCCCGATATCAATTTTCTTACATGCTTTCTTTATCAGTTGGTGATGGGAATGGGTTCCAATTTCTCTCTATGACTGTGGATTCGCAGGCAATAAGCGCTTCTACATGCATCCTCCTATCGGTCCCTAAAGTACCAAGGTAAATGGTTGATGTTGCGTTTGTCTAGGATGATATATGTTGGCTCTGTTCCGGTTCATCCGAGCAGTTCCGGTACATCGTGCATTTATCTTGCCAGTAATGTTCTGTGATGCTCTGATGCACTTTGGGAATTGTTTATCTTGTCTTCAGTGCAGAACATTTGTTTATTAATGCATGAGAAGAATCCTTGTTACTACCTTAAACCTGTTTTATAACCCATATTGTTATGCACTAGCGCGTGTGCGTGTGAAATAGATGGATTATGGTCCCGTACCCAATAAGATGGATATGTGTGTGTGTTAGAGAGAGAGAGGGAGAGGGGGAGAGAGAGTGAGGAGGAGGGAGGGAGAGAGTGTGTGTGAGAATTTGATGGTAAAAAGGTCGCCAATGTTACTTGATATGTATGAGAATATTAAATGTAATATTAACATAATTGATATTGAACTCTTAAATTTAATGTGCCCCCGTTGCAACGCACGGGTGTTCTTCTAGTTTAATTAAGCCATCTGTTATTCTCGATCTAACGGCAGATAATTAGCTACTAATAGATATATAGTAATTAAAAGAAAGTACTAGAAACCGTTAATGTGAGGTCGCTTCTTAATTAAGGGGTAAATTATTCATAAGATTGATTTTAATTTAGATCCAATCACAGCGCGCTGCCGCTCTCGTCCAATCCTAAACCGCCGCCGCGTCCTCCTCTCCCTCTTCTCCATTGCAAAACCACCCGCCTCCTCTCCATCTTCTCCATTGTAAAACCACCATCTCTCCTCTCCATGAAGACTAAACTAAATAAGTAGGAAGTGGAGGCTACAGATCCAAGAAGTCAGGTTCATACTATAGGATGGCAGCCGAGAAGAGATGGGATCGACGGGCGTCGAGTTCCTCTAGATTATAGCGCCGCCCACATCGCCACCGGTTCAGCCGTCGCAGATGTGGTGTCTTCTTCTTCTTCTTATCACCGGGCATGTCAAGGACAATGAGGGGGAGGATGGGAGGGTGAGGACGATGACGGTGAATTGACAAGAACATTGAAGGGGGCGAGGGCGACGACGAGGACGACCTCGATCTGGATCTATTAGACGTGGTTCTGTCATGGAGGTGATCGGTTAAAAAAAGATAGTTCATCCTTAACCATTATGCCCTTCTTGAAATAAACATATTAAATTTAACCTTTTTTAACCCCCACCAGATCGAACGGCTAATAAAAATCATACGGGTAAGTAGTACTCCGAGTATTACGCCAATCACCATAAAGAGCTCATTATGGACTTTTGGCTGACAGAGATCAAAAACCCCCCATCAAGATCAAATTTTCGAGTTTTTAATAGAAAAAGGCAGATGCTCGACTTTATAAATAAAGCCATCACGACAAAAGTATTTTCTTCCAACATCTAAAGGATCGAAGGAGTAATAGAGCTTTAAGGTCTTTAATACCTAATAAATAATCATCGAAAACACTAACGCCCACAGGTGTGGCACGTCTCCAACTCGCCCACACGCCTGGATCGTTGTTGGTTGTTTTTTGCACGAATCTTGACACCAAAAGATGGACTTGATATGCTACGTAGGACAAGCTCGGTGTGTGGTGTGTAGGTAGCTCGCCCGCACGCTGTTTCTCCCTCGGACGGGACCGGTTGCGAGTCGGGGCGTGCGGTGGAACTGCTACCGCGCCCGCACGCCGCGCACGACTTCTTATCCCCATCTCCCACGACTGCCCATTTTCCCACTCTCCCACACCCAAGCTGTCATTTGCCATGTTTTTTGTAGGGTACATGGCAACTTTCCTATTTTTGATTGTAAGCAGATGTCAACTCTCATTTTACCCGAACATGTTATTGTCGCCACATCTGTTTTGTAGCCCTACATGGCAACTGTCTAATGTTAGTAGGTGGCAACTCCTAAAGATACCACCGTCGCCCACATGCCCGTCTCCTCCCGCACACCAAAAGCTATCGGTTGCCATGTGTTTTTGCAGGGTACATGGCAACTTTCCTAGTATGCTTGTAAGCAGATGGCAACTCTCTTTTTACCCGAAACATGTTTTTTGCCATGTTTTTGTAGTGCTACATGGCAACTGTCTAGTGTTAGTAGGTGGCAACTCTTAAATTTTTTAAATCATGACAACTGTAGTAGACCAGACCATACATGGCAAGAGCTGCAGTTGCCCAAAAATGGCATCCGACACTTGACCTGAGATGGCAACTGCAGTTGAACAACCATGGCAACTGTAGTTCAACAACATGGCAACTGCAGTTAAACGAACATGGAAGAGGGTCTGGACCATGGCAATCACGGCGGGACGCGTGGTTACTGCCACGCGGGGCGTGTGGCTCACAAGTGGGGAGGGGCGACGGCCGAGACGGGTCGTGCGGGCCGCATGGTCGCTCGCCCGGGCGTGCTTGTGCGGGCGATCGCGCCGCACACCGAACATGCGGGCTGTGGCGGGATGCGTCCGGACGTGCTCGTGCGGGCGGGCCTGTGTCGACGCCACACGGGGCATGCGGCACATACCCCCTAGATGCCACACGTGTGGCAATTATCGTCATCCATAATCATACATGTTGTTCCAAAAAAGAAATATCGTACATATACCTCTATTACTTTTAAATTTGTTTCGCACGAGTCTTTCTACAAAGGCTATATGTGATTCATGTCCTTTCAGATATGGTGCTGAAGATGGTGTTTCAACATTTGTGGTTTAGAAATATCTGGTACAAAATTTATTTTTAAGAACACCTCCGCACAAAATTATTGTTATGCAAAACAAAGAACAATTAACATTAACATTTTGTAGGTATCTTTTTAATCAATTTTATCCTCGAGATTATTACTTTGGTCCTTGAATCTCCCCCTCCAAAGCGGTACAGAAAAATATTCAATCTATTCATCAACTGTCAAAGTGGTACAGAAAATACCAGAAGTAAAAATTATATCCAGATCCGTGACCACCTAGCGACGATTATAAGTACTAAAGCGTGCTGAAGGCGTGCCACCGTCATCGCTCGGAACCGGGCAAACCTTGTGAAGACACTTGTGATGAAGTGCTCCAAGAAACTTATCACTCGGTCGCGCCAAGACATGAGCCATTACTTGGGTGACGATTTGAAGTCCATGCATGCAACTTTGAGGCGTTTGCACTGCTGCTGATCTGCCAGCGCCGACACGGTTGCGATGTTCTCTGAGTCGATTCTTTTGCGCAGTTCTTCTTCGCATACCAGCTTCAACCTTCCTAGATCGTACCAATTTGCTGCCACCAGTAAATGTTGCATCACCCTGATGTTGTTTCCGCCTTCGTCGTCGTACGGTGGCAGCGACTCCGTGTAGACGTACTGAAGCATCATCTTGAATATGGCAGGCTCCACGTCCGCAATCTCCACTCGCCGCACACCCTCCATTAGGTCAAATAGCTGCGCCGCAAAGACCGGCGATCGCGCCGCCAGGAGAAAACTGTGAGCGCGGAACTCCTGGTTGGCCACGCTGAACGTCACGTCGGCGCCCCGCCCGTCCTCGAGCATGCGCTCGAGGTGGCTGGGCAGCTCCAGAGACGGTGGCTCGTCCATGACGACGGTGAGGACGCACAGTATCGTGAAGCAGCCTTCCCCGAGCTGCGACAGCGATTCCATCTTGGCCCTCTCTACGAATTTGGGGTGGCCCCACTCATTGTATCTCGTTGCTTTTGGCGAGAAGACGCGCTTCCTCGGGTCGAAGCTTGCTACCTGCACCTGGCCCTTGGTGTGCAGCATGCTCAACGTGAACCGGGTGCTCACGTCCGTGACTTGGCTGCGGCAGAACACGTACGCGGAGGCGTTGCCGGCGCAGTGCCGGTCTTTTCCGCCTGGGTAGAACCTGATCTCCCACTCGTAGCCACCGACTGGGAAGACGCGCGAGGTAACGAACTCTCCGAGGCCCATGTCCTTGATCTGAAGGTAGTCGGGCACCTCCAAACTGAGCGTCTCGGTGCGCTCCGTGAAGCGGCTCGACGACATGGTCTCCCGTACACGCACCCCAACCGAGGTCGAGCTTTTACCCATGGCGAAGATAGACGACGACGGGACACGGGCAAACACGATCGAGCCAAATAAATAGTAACTTGGAAAGGAAGCACAGATTATATGGAATTAATCAAATGACTCCTATATATACGATCGGTCTGGTAGGCACCGTAAAGAGCCAAAAACTGTAGGTTTTGTATGGTCACCCAAATACTCTCGTGGTTTTGTATGGTCACCCAAATACTCTCGTGGTAGTCGGTCACCTCCAAATTGAGTGTGTCCGTGTGCTCCTTGAAGCTGCTCGATGACATGGTTTCCGGTACACGCACCACTGCCGTGGTCGAGCTTTTACCCATGGCGAAGGTAGACGACGACGGGTCACTGCTCACGGGCAAACACGATCGAGCCAAATAAATACTCCTAACTTGGAAAGGAAGAACAGATTATGGAGTTAATCAAATTTGAAGGACTCCTGTACGAATCGGCCTGGTAGGCACCGTAAAGAGCCAAAACTGTAGGTTTTATATGGTCACCCAAATACTCGTGGTAGGAAGGGTCATTAGCCCAGGGAGCCTTGCTCCGGTGCACCCCCGTAACTCAATTTCCTAGGGGTATTCTTGACCCCCGCCTTCTATTTTTTCTCCGGCCCGCCACTGCCCATATCCAAGCCCCGTATAACCCGTATAACTCATACGTATGTATATAGTGACATCCCGAAAAAAAAAGGATGACACGACCCCACGACCAGGTACGACCTGCCGACGACCGATCAATCAATCACGCAGCTCCATCATTCACGCAACTCCTCCATCATTCTGTTGAGGTTCTGTAAGATTATCGGCGGCGGCGATCTCATCGCCGACGATCTCGTCCGAGAGCGCACGTGGCACCGTCGTGAATCTCCAGCGCTTGCAGGTACCGCATCCCGTTTCCCCACGTTCGTCTCGCTCGCGGCAGCATCAAACGAACTGCCGTTGTTTTCGTCGTAGTGGTTAACCTAGCGGGGCGGGTAACCTAGCTTTCCGGCGGTCCAGGCCATCGCAGATCTTGTTCTGGTAGTGCTGCTCGTCGTGATATAGACAGTGATCACGTGGGCTAAAGTGGGTTTCTTCTTTCTAGGGTTAACCTAGCGTCGGTTGCCGTCAATTGTGTGCACGACGGCTCCGTTATTTGATGCGGCGGCTTACCTAGGTATCCGACGACTGGTGCCGTGGGCTAGGAATCCAGCGGCGCATGCTATCACGGGTAGCGCTGCTTCTCGCGATCCATAGTGATCACGTACTGGATCCGTGGGCATCTTCCTTACTAGGGTTGACGTACCTTAACGGCGATGACCGGTGTGGAGAGGGGGGAGGATCCATGGGTGGTTAGAGGTCGCTGGCGTCGGTTGTGTGCACGATCTGAACGCCCTCGGTTGGGGCGCTCTCCGGTTGGGGTAGTTTATTTAACATCCGTGATCGTGCGCTAGGTGTTATATATGTCAGCATCCATAATGTTTGCACATGTGATGATACATATTATTTGTTGTAGGAAATGGCGGACGATGAGTTAACTGATATGATGTATGACATGGAGTTTGGAGAACTGATGAAAGACTGGATAGAAGATTGGTCAGATGATGAAAATTCAGATCGTGGAGATAGGTCAGAGAATGGGAACGAATTGGAAGATCTTAATGTGAGTGGCATTATCATGTTGTAATTTTTTGGTGGCATCGGAAAATATTATTTTTTTTGTGTTGAAAATTTATAGATGGATGAACATGATGATTGTCAGGAAAAAAATGAGCATGATGATGGTGAGGAAAACAACTCGGAGATCTTGAATGAAGATTACATTAGTGAGGTAGGAAGTGGAATTTTTTGTTGGCATGCATGCAAAGTGAATTAATCCTGGAATATTATATGATAAGTGCTTATGTATTTGTGTTATTTTTTTCAGCTCATTTCAGAATGTCATAATGCGTACGACTATTACGGTGAATCCGACGCGGAGACAGGCCTTGATGATGAATCATTAGCTGCAACTGACTCTGGGGAGTCGCAGTCGTCGGTCATCATGAGTGAGGTATGTATGTAATCAATGTTGTATGGAAGTAATGTTATACCATAGAAAACTTTTTTCATGGCTATGTTATGATTGTGTAGGTGACAGAAGATGAGGGGAAAAAGAATGTCCAAGATACTGCAAGTGCAGATGATAAGAGGGATGTCTTCATGCATATAATACAAATGACTTTTATGTCTCACGATGCCGCGTATGATTTCTACAACAGCTATGCTGGAGATAATGATTTCAGCATTAGAAAGAATAAGGTCAGGTATAGCAAAACCGAGTCACATCATATGCGTTATAGGCGGTTTGTTTGTTTCAGACAAGGAAATGTGACAACAGGTTGCTAACCGAGGAAGGACACAACCGTAGGCTCAGAGCCGAGACACGCTGCCACTGCGAAGCGCACCTGACCGTGAAGCTTGACCAAAAGCGTGGGGTTTGGTATGTTGATAGTTTTGAGGACAAGCATAGCCATATCTTGGCAGGACCGGAGGAGGTACCTTTTCTTTGGTCCCACAGAAAAATCAAAGAGTACCAGAGAGCTGAGATACTGTCCATGGGAGCTGCAGGGATTAGAATTCACCACGTGATGGATTCCTTCATCAACAAACATGTATGGTATGGCGGTGTTGGTTTTACCAGACATGAAATATACAACCTTTGCGCCAGGGAGAAGAGGAAGCTGCTTTCAAAAGGTGATGCTGCCACAGTCATAGGCATCATGGCCAGTAGGAAACAGAGGGATCCTAGCTTCCTTTTCGAGTACAAACTAGACAAGGAAGGAAATATGAATAGGATGTTCTGGTGTGACTCCCAGTCTCGTCATGACTATGAGGACTTCGGCGACGTGCTTGTATTTGACATCACGTACAAGTTGAACCGGTATGGTATGCCATTCATACATTTAGTTGGTCTTAACAACACCGGAAGACCACTATTTTTGCTTGTGCCATATTTTCGGACGAGACCGAAGAGACATATGTGTGGCTGCTGCAGACTTTTTTTAGGTCCATGTGTCAAAAGATGCCGAAGAGTGTTATCACGGACGCCGACGCTGCGATGATCAAGGCAATTCGCCAAGTCTTGCCAGACGTGTGGCACCGTATATGCACGTGGCATATATAGAACAAAAAAAATGAAGATTCACCTCAGTCACAAGTCCTTGAAGGAGTTCCCAACTCTTCTGTACTACAGCACGTCCACAACCACGTTTGAGGAGAGATGGCACGCATTTTCCAAAATATGGAAGTCGGAAAAAACAGTAACATGGTTGAGACGGATGTATAAGAAGAGGAGATTGTGGGCGGCGGCTTATCTGACAAAGGGGTTTTGGCTTGGCATGAAAAGCAACCAGAGGAGTGAAAGTCTAAACTCATGCCTTCACCTCCACCTAGACGGTGAAATGACCCTGATGGATATGATTTTGCACTATGATAACGCCGTTGATGTACGTATCCGTGAGAATGAGGCACGAGATGACTGCACGGCCTCACAGAGTTTACCGGTGCCAGTTACTAGCTCGAGGGAACTTGAGATAGCTTCTTCTCATGTCTTCACTCCAGCAAACTTCTATATGTTGCAAGCTGATCTTAGGAAGATTGGCGGCATGTAGATTGTAGAAATAAAGCTCGGAGACGGATCACAACAGTACATCATGGCCTGGAAGAATAACTAGAAGAGTCGTTTTTGGGTGGAGTACACTCTAGTAAATTCTGCAGAAACTATAAGGTGCAGCTGCAGAAGAATGATTCGAAAGGGTCTACCTTGCAAGCACATATTCCATGTACTGAAGTACTTGAATATATCTGAAATACCAAAGTGTTTAGTTCTTGTGCGGTTCACGAAAGACACAAGGTTGAGACTGCCCGCGAGGCGCAGAAGCGATATGTTGGGATTTGGATGGGCTGGGCAGCTGAAAGAATGAAATATAGCCAGGTCAGTGTGTTGGCTTCAGAAGCTATGCATGCGGCATGCAAACACCGAGCTTTGTGGGATCAGTTACAGGAGAGTTTGAAGACCATGATAGCTAAGAGCCATGAGTATGATCAGCTAAAGGAAAATTTGAGTAAGAAAACGGATGATCTCAGTAGGTGTGCAATTGAATATGTAGACGATGGTGAAGGCAACATAGTTGAAGTTCAAGATCCTATTAAAGTATCAACGAAAGGTGCAACTAAGGTAGATGAGAACAGCCCTATGTCAAAAAATAGCAGGCCACTTTCGTACGATGAGATCAGAATCAGGTGCGGCGCACGCAAATTGCTAGGGCACACTAAACGCAGCAAGAAATGCAAACTAAATAAGAAGTAAGTTTTTGTACGCATTGTAGGTCATAATTGTTTTTAACTTGTCATTCATTAACTTTTCCTGTTATCATGTGCAGAAGCCTGGTGGGCGAAGAAGAGTAGAACACTTGCTAGAGTTATGTTCGGATGAATCCAGTGATCTAATAGTGAGGTGTTTACAATGTGTTACTGCATACATGATACATGATATATACTCTTGCAAGAGGCCAGGACCTTGAGATAGCGCTTGTAGCATATATGGACTAAACAGGAAGCGGTCACTAGGGACTTTAATCATGGAAAATGGATATCATTTTAGCCATTGTAATGATGGCATCTTTTGTGTTGTCCACTCTATTTATATTATATTAGAAAACTAGACGATACCCGGCACATTGTTGCGGGAATATTTTGCAATATATTCATAGAGAAATGGTTACGTGGAACATGTATATCTTGTTGCGGGAATCTTTTGTTTGCATGTTGTGGCGGACCTTTCTCCAGGCATGTTGACTGATGAGGTGGCAAACTTGCATGTTAAGAGAAATAGGTTAGTGCTGGCTAGTTGTTTAGATATAGAAGATGTAATTATGTGTGGTAATAATTATTATTTTTTCACTCCTCTAGTTCACCACCATTTAGATATAGAAGATACCAGCTCACTTGGGTCTAGAGTATAGACTTCGTACCCAAAAACCCACCATTTCCCCCTCATAAAGAAAAGAAAACCCCACCATTTTATGGCTTGTAGTGTAACTCGGGCCGCTTGTCACGATGACGTGGAGGGGGGGCGATGGATGCCATTAGACGGCGCGACACACGACCACTCCCGTTGCCGAGCCCATTTAACAATTTTTATTTTGATTACAGCCCGTTTAAATGGGCCACGCTGGCCACCTGGTCGGGACGGTTCTTCCCTCGCGATCTCCATGCACGTTCTATCTATCCACTGCGACCGCCGCCGCCGCCACTGATCCACGTCTCCCCCCCGGTCGAGTTGCGCCATGGTTTCGTGGAGCGACGAGTCGAGCTCTTCTTCGGACGGCGAATCCGTGACTAGCCTGCAGGTACGCTCCTACTATATAATCTCCAGATAGTGCTAGGCTTAGGGTTAGGATTCTTCATTTCCGATATTTACTGCAGGGCGTTGATTTGTGCAATATCTCTGTTGTTTTGTTTAGCTTCCTACGACTATCCCTTGCTATGAATGGAGTGGCATTGCTCATGATCTATCTTCTCGTTGTCTGCATCGGGAACCTTGCGCCAGGCTAGTTGCTTTTGATTCCTTGGACACTGGCAGACGTTTTCTTGCCTGTGGTCAGAAGGTATGTTGTTCCGTACTGTAAATATATGTTTACATTAGCTCGTGCTCGATTTACTTTGCGCTAATCCACTATTCTGCCCAAAATTGCATACAATTTCAATTAATTTGTGCATTTGCAAAGTCCGTATTTATGTTGTCTTTTTTATGGTCTAATATTTGTTTTAGCACATAATAGCATATACCT
>NC_041383.1:706766571-706776467 GCF_002162155.2 Triticum dicoccoides
GATCAGAATAATATTCTGATCACAACATGAACTTTCCGAGTAACGCGTCTGACCTTTCCCGAGTACTAGGTTGAACTTCAGCTAAAAAGTGTCCAAATGGGGCTTGCGATATACCGTTGGAAAGCTATGGACACCAATATCATGATCCAAGTTAAATTTTTAGCAAAATGTAAGTTGTTTAAGAGCAGTTTTGAAAACTGTTTTTTCTTCATACAAAAAACATGAATCGTATTTTCGATTGCATTTATAAACCGTTTATTGAAATGAGGTAAATAATATAGCGTTGGAAAGCTGCTGCAAAACCGCTCCTTCGACATGTTCAAAGTTTTCTCTAATTCCCTGCGGATAAAGAGTAATTTTGAAAATCGTATTTTTTCGCAAACCAAACAGACGAGTTCGTATTTTCAATGTAATTTCTAAAACGCTAATCCATTTGAGGCAAATGATATGGCATTGGAAAGCTTGTGAAAATGCGCTATTTTTTCATGTTAAAAGTTTTTCTAATTTGAACGGTTTAAAAGTAATTCAGAAAATGGTATAAGTTCCACCGAGTTCGTAGTTTAGAGATAATTTTTTAACCGTACGTCCGAATGCAACATATAATACGGCGTTGGAAAGCTTGAGCAAACGCGAAACTTTTTTGTATATATTGTTTCTCCTAATTTCTTACAGTTTTAAGTCAAATTGGAAAATGAACAAAA
Organism: Triticum dicoccoides; assembly: GCF_002162155.2. Lineage (NCBI taxonomy): Eukaryota > Viridiplantae > Streptophyta > Magnoliopsida > Poales > Poaceae > Triticum > Triticum dicoccoides. The sequence continues at coordinate 706,767,273 of NC_041383.1, forward strand.
CCGTATTTTTGACATAATTTCTACATACTTTATCGGAATGGGGCAAATATTATACCGCTGAAAAGTTACGGAAAATGCGAAACTTTTTCATATTGATGGTTTTCTCTAATTTCTAGCCATTTTCAAGTAATTACGAAAATGGCGAGATCATTCGTTCTGCCTTTATCGCGAAACTGATTCTTCGAAAATGCACCGCGTGAAGAACCTGAACTTCTTGGCACGTGTACATGAACTTCACTCTGTTTTTCACGTGCTTTTTTTGCTCGTATATCTCTATCCACTGCTCCCAGCTCTCCATCCACTCATCGGAATTGAGCAAGTGATATACCGATGGAAAGCTGCTGTAAACACGCAACTTTCTCGTGTTGATCATTTTTTTCATACTCGCAATGATTTTAAAAGTTTTTCATCTGAAATCCATTCAGCGTAGTAGTTGAACTTCATGCTATTTTCACGTTGAACTTCTATGACGTCTTTTTGTTTGTACACGTGCCTGAACTTCCTTCTGTACGAACCCGACCTTCGGGCTATCTTTTGCAACCGTGGCTTCCCCCGCGAATTATTCTGGTTAGTAGTGTTCTATATGATGTTAGTGTAATGTAGAAACGTGTTTTAGCAACTAAATACTGGTTTTAAATAGAAATCTCGCTCGCTGGCGTATTTTGCTCTCGGGTCGTGATGAAATTGCGTTTTTTGCAATTTTACTGCCTGAGTTGTTCGACCTAAACTTCCCCTAGTGCTAGGTTGAACTTCCGTCAACATTGCCCAAATAGGGCTTGCGATATACCATTGGAAAGCTATGGGCACGAGTATTCATTCAGTGTAGTAGTTGAACTTGCTGCTATTTTCACGTTGGACTTCTGTGATATATTTTTGTTTGTAATTTTCCCATCCATTTTCGTCAGTGTTACACAAATGATATTCTTTTTGTACAAACCTCTTTGACAATATTTTTTTTAACTTTTTCCGACCGAGGACTTGAACTTACACAAATGATATTCCTGTCGTTTTGAAGTAAATTAGAAAACGACGAGATCATGATTTCTGCCTTCATCGTCAATGGAAATGCATTGCGTGAAGTAGTTGAACTTCTCGGGCATGTCTGTTTGAACTTCACTCTAATTTTTGACGTGTTATTTTTTTTGCACTGCGTGAAGTAGTTGAACTTCTTGGGCATGTCTGTTTGAACTTCACATTCTTTCACTTTATTGTATTTTTTATATGAAATACACACCATGTAGTACGTGAACTTCCGGTTGTTATCACTTTGAAGTTCTCTCTGGTTTGAGAGAATTATTTTAAAACACAAAAAACAACATATTTTTTATGGATTTTGGACATCTAAACACTTTGAACTTTCCCTCGCTGAGCACTTGAACTTCTAGCAACCATTTTTATGTTTATGAGATTGTTTTCAAAAGTGCAAAAATGGCGTTGTGCTTTTTATTTTTTGAAAAGGTAAATCCTAGGTTTTAATAAACTCCGAACTTCTGTGTTATTTCAATTTGAACTTCACCTTTTTATATTTCAAGTAAAGAATTGTATTCGATTTTTATACGGAAAAAATCGAACATGGAAATACAAGGTGATTCTCCCTCGCAAGAATTTTTAAACTTCCATCGACAGAGCACTTGAACTTCTTTCAACAAACCTTTTAAGCTTTTATTTTTCTAAACTTTTATTTCTCACCTGAAATGCGTTCCTTGCAGCACTTGAACTTCTCGTTGTTTTCACCATGAACTTATGTCACATTTTTGTGTATACGTCGAATTACACACAATTGAAGGTCGGACATCATTTTTTGCCATTTTAAAATATGTAACTGGAGGTCGGATGTCCCGCAATATAAATTATGAACCGTGCACGGAGGTGCACGTGAAATTATTGCAATAAATTTAGTTTTTTTATACTTCGAACTTCTATGTTATTTTAAATTGAATTTCGTAGTCTTATTCGCAGTCTTATTTTTTGAACTCTAGGATTAGTGGGGTTTTTGTTGAACTTCCTCCCGAGCATCTTTTTTATGAACTTCTAGTGTTGATGCATGCACCAAACTTTGGGAACTCCTTGTTCTTTTATTTTTGAACTTTTTTCAGCAGCAATAATACTAGAACTTCGCTGACCTATTTTGTGAAGCAACCAAATGCGCAGACCACACAGGGAAGAGGGCACATTTTCTTTCATTGTGGACATTTTATAAAAACACTGGGAGAGCACACACTTTTGATCAAAAGGGAGAGCACAAAATCACAAAGAGGAAAATAAAGGAGAAATTATGATTTTTTTTTGTTTTTTGCCCATACATAGAAAATTTGTGTATCCACATTTTAAAATTTTCTATGTTCTTTCTTTGATCTACATGACAGAAAATAGTCTTTTTAATTCGGTGTACTACACACACACATACACGCACGCACAACATATCCACATTTTTTGGCCGAGATCAACTGAAAAAGGTTTCAGTCTCACAAGCATACACAAATCGAATTTCCATGAATTTCTATACTTTTTTACCAGAAAAACTTTTTTGCGAGAACTTTGATAAACTTTTTCCCATGAGCAGTAATACATTAAATACATAAACAATCAAGAAGAAAAAGGCATACTTTTGTATAAAAAAAATACATGTTGTATCTCTCAATCCTCACCACACTCTAAACGAAAAAAGGTAGAAGAACACATTTTTTGGATGGTTGGTGCTCCCTTGAGCTTGGGGAAATAACTACACAAAACCAAAACTGATTTTTTTATGTTGGTGCTTCAGGCAAACGAAACCACCTGCTCCTTGAATTACTTCATCAGTAGGGTACACAACGGACATCGGCGAGCGTCCGTGCTCATCTTTTTTCTTGTTTTTTGTGAAGTTTGTTTTTTCGCCTGCAGATTTGTAGTAGCATTGCAGGGCAAGCATCAAACTGCAAGTAGGTAGGATGGGCTCTCCGTTACACCACTGTTGACAAAACCAAAGCCAAACACCGAGCCATTCGACAGCAGAAATATTCCATTAATTATCAAATGTATTTCTGAATACTGTCGCTGCATGTTATCCAGAGATTGTGTAAGACAAGCATCCACAACATAATGAAGCTTGACATATGCGCCATGCATTCATGTGTATGAAAGGTGACCCCTTCAAGTTGGAGTCTTCAGAAACCATCCATTCATTGACGTCCTCAGAAATGTTTAGAAGACAATTAGAATCTCAGTTGGTAGAGGAAATATTGGTTTCACACACAAGAGAGAAAAATTAGATATTGATGGAAGAACGGGCACGCGAGAGCGTAGATGGGCAGCAACGCTCCGGCCTGTTGAATACCGCTTGAAGGAGTAACCTCCCACTGCATCCATCTATAGATGCAGGTCGAGACCTCCTCTAGCTGCAGGCCGAGGCCTCCTCCATCTGCAAGTGGTGGAGAGGTGGCTCGGTGATGGGTTGCGCCCGTGGGGAGCATGGGGCAGGCAGCGAGGCGAGCCGGTCGGGAGCACGAGGCACGCGGCGGGGCTAGCTATTGGGGAGCGCGAGTAGGCGGCCGGTCATGCCCAAGTGGAGTGCGGGGTCTCTGCCGCGGGCGGCTATGGTGAGCCGGCTCACGGAGGAGCAGGCGACGGTGGATAGCGCCAGTGGTTTCCAGCGGCGCTTGTGGAGGGAGGGCCGCTGCAGCGGTTGAAGCAGGGGGGAGGGGGCCGCCGTGGTTGAAGCAGTGGGGGAGGCCGGCCCCGCGGTTGAATCAGGGGAGGGAGGCCAGGGATGGGTTGGCACGGCGGTGCGCTGGCGGCGGCGTCAGCTGGGACGGGGTGCGGACGGCGCGGGGCCGGCGGCGCCGGTTGGGGCGGGGGCGGGTGGTGGGCACCGGCCGATTTGGGGCAGGAGGTGCGGGAGGGAGGTGGGGGATCTGGATCGGGGGAGGTCGGGTGTTTTTTTCCTTTTGTTTGTCGTTACCCGGTTCGGAAGTTCAGGAACATTCCGTCGGGCTCTTATAGAACTGACTGTGATCCAAATAGTTATTCTAATCTCAGGATTAGAATAGTGTCACTCTCTCTTTATATATATATCATTGCATGCTACATTTTTTGTTTATATGATCCAGACCATATTTGTAGTGCATTGCATGTAATTGTAGTGCATTTGTGCATCTATGATTCAGACCATATTTTTTCATATTGTAGGAAGAAGTGAAATGTAACTATGTGGAATGGGTAGACACGGAGTGTTCAGTGGCTACGAAGTTCTGCCTCAGAGAACTGTGGAGCATGTATGATGACAAGCTGAGACAGAATGTTAAGAATGCTGAAGAAAAATTCAAGTTAATTAGAGAAAAGAGGAGGACAGAGGAAGAGATGAGATTTTTCAAAATGGATTTGCTAAACTGGTGGCTGATAAGGAGGATGCTCTCACGCAGTTGGGCAATGCAAGATTGTCACTTAGCGATCTCAAAGAGGAGCTGGAGAAGAATAAGATGGCAGACCATGGTTGTGCCAATCTACATCAGGTCCTGAGGGTAAAGTCCGAGAAAGACCGGGACCGGGTGGTGCTAGAGAGACCAAGTGATGAGAGGGAGGGACCAGCTGAAGCAAGAGAAGAAAAAACTTGAGTATATTATTGCAGATTTTCTCAAACAGAAACATTGGTACGTTGATAAGATCAAGAAGCTGAAGGAGATTTGTGATGAATTTTAAGTATGTTTTGTGGTTTATTGTTGAACTGAATGATCAAGTCCTATCTGCATTGTGGCCAGTTCAATTGTGTAAGGCCTAAGTATATTATATTAACTAATAAATTATATCACTTTTGAAATAGTTTGCCCTTGCCTGACCTGCATCCTAATGCGGGTTCTCGGCTAAGCACTGAAATTCCTTTGCTTCCACCGGAGCTCTAAATCCTACTGATTAAGGGGGCGAATGAGTAGTTGGTCATGTGATTGATGGTGCTACTGATCCTGATCTTCATGATGCAGAAAAGGAAAAGGCTAACAAAAATGAAGCAAAAAAACTATGAACGTGATTTCATGCAACACATAACGCCAAAGGAGTCTAGCCCACGACACGAGGAAGATCCACCTGTGGACGCCGATCCCGAGAGATCCAGTGGCAATCATGCGCACGGGATCCCAGGCGGATCTGCCTACTCCACCCACCGTAGGATCCACGGGTGGCCCGTCTGCGTCCGACACGCGGGCTGTCTCCACCGAGCGGTCGGGCGGGACCGGACCTGGCGCGTCCCCCCGCACCAACTGGCGCTCGTCGACAGGGTCGCCCGCGTGGGGACCGGATCTGTTGTTGTCTCGAGCGCGGTATCCCACACCGGATGGCACGATAGTCGAGGTTGATTCTTAGGCACACAAAAAGAAATTTGTCGAATTTTTTATTATTGTTGAATAATGCCTAATCAAATCAAAAAAATATGCAAAAGAAAAAAGGAAATGAATTACTCTTCCATGGAAGAATAGAATGAACACAGTAGCAAAAAACATTAAGGTGGAACAAATGAAGGGAAGCAAAAATTTATTGGTACGAAACGTATAGTCTGACAGCATTACACATACACATGTATGTGCAAGCGACCAAAAATCCAGACAAAATCCAATGTATCGTGCTTATTACATGAATGATCAAAAATTAAAGTTGTCCATACCAGGAAACGTGCTTCCGGACTTAAAACATATGACTAAAACTAGAATCTTTAATCATGTATGATGTCTTCACGCCTTGCTTTTCTTTGCGATGTCATGAATTTTGTTCTTCACACATTGGAGCGTGTTGGTAGGTGAGAGAACCAACTCGGCGACGAGATGCCTTCTCCTTGCATTAACCGTGTCCTGCAATTTTTAGAAGAAGGTTTAATGAATAGAAGTTGGTATTATACGACACATGTTCAAGTGTACGGACAGAGAGGACAAATTACCTGGGTAAAATCGGCGGTCCATCATTCCCCGTCCCAATGCTCCATAACTTCAATCACAAAAAGGCAACAAGAGTTCCTAATATATATGCAAACATTAGTCACCGTGCACACGAACATGTCTTTCGTAAGTAGAAAATGATGAACCATAACTCACCCATCCTCTTGTTGTGGCATGTCCATCTGAGCTGTGATAGGCCACTTAGTGACGTCTGGATATTTGCCAGGTGTAATACGGTTTGCCTCTTCCATATCAATTGCCATTGCTAGTCGCTATTTCAAAGAAAGTAGTAGTGAGAAACCATATGACATTTCATATGAAGAATGCTCGATGTTGGGGAAAGTACCAGTGCTTTCACAGTGTCGAGAGAGAACTCAAGAGGATAAAGCGAATCCTTTTCCGGAATTCTTTCTTGTGGTTGTGCATCGCCACAGTGATCTAGTGTGTATTGCCGACGTTCAGCGGGATAAACGACTAAAATGTGGAACACATTTGTAATCAGATGCAATAATGCTTGTTAAAATGAGTGTTAATGAACTAGTAAGAACATATCACGGACGATATACTCGTCCAGAACCCTACGTACTGCTCCATCTCTGCTCCGCGCACTATCCATGTTGTATTTTGACGGTTTAGGGTTGTCTCGTGCCTTAGCACGATCAACAAGGTATTTGGACCTCCAGGCTGGACAGAGGTGCCGATCATGACCAACGCGCAGAGCCAAATGTGTCTGATAAGCCACTGGTGGAAAAAGGGCCTTTGGTCGCGGTTCGCAACTGCCATTAGTCGCGGTTGCGCAACCGCGACCGAACGGGCGCGACTAAAGGCCCCCCCTTTAGTCGCGGTTGCTTAAGAACCGCGACTAAAGGCCCGTCCACGTGGGCGCCAGGTGGCCGTCGGGGCGGAGGACCTTTAGTCACGGTTCTTCTGGCCAACCGCGACTAAAGGCCGCCGCAGGTTTAGGGTTTTAGCCCCCCCCCTTAAACCTGTTTTCTGTTTAATTTGTATTGTTTTATTTCTTTTGTGCTTTATTTTAATTTTGAAGGAGTTTCATATATTCTACGGTACTACATACATGCATATGAATGTACAATTTCAAATAAATTTGAAATTAGAACAAAAAAGAATTCAAGAGGAATATACAATATATATTCAATATCATCGGATGACCATATACAATTTTGAACAAGTTTCCATACATGATTTAATGCATATAAAGTTCTACGTCCTCGTAATAGTGTTCTCCTTTAGGATGGAGGACTTCCCTGCTGAACCATCCAGCTAGTTCCTCTTGAAGTGGTCGGAAGCGAGCTTCTGGACTAAGCATCCACCGGAGGTTATTCCTCTGAGCATTGGTATCACTCGAAACCCGCTCAGAGGTGTATCTCCGGATCATCTCACAGACATAGTATCCACATAGATTGGTCTCTGGTGGCTGAATATCCCCAGCATTCTTAGCCTTTAACATTTTGAATTCTAGCTCTTTTTTGAATTCACCGACCTTTGTATCTACGAACCGTCTCCAAACCCTACGAGGCAAAGAAAATTAAATGAACAAGAGAGTTATTAATTAGTTACTTGATATTAGGAAATGAACGAAATAGGCCGATCGATATAGAGCGCAAATGAATGAAAATAATTACTTCTGCAGCATTCTTCTCATGCCGCCCCAAAGCTTTGGATCCATATTCACAGAGTCGTGGACGAGACATTCTGAGGTGTTAACTTTAATTACTAGCAGAATCCAGTGGAACCTGCGGACACGATACATGCACAGTACGTCATGCATAACTCATCGATTAGCCGGCCACATACCATGCATGGAGTAAACAAAAGAGAATGTGCTCAAGACAGAAACACTCACTCAAAATGGTAAGGAAATAGAATATCACTTTTGAGTTCCTGCTTTGTAAGAAAGTGCCACAGGTCTGCCTCCATGTCGGCGGGGTGACGCTCCAACACATGTCCATTAACGATGTGTGGGTCAATGAACCCAACATCATGGATGTTCCTTACTCTGCATTCCTTAATCTTCATTCTGCATGTATAATAGCGGACACAACAATATAGTTAGGACATATATATAGTGCAGGCAATATGAACGAGATGGGGTAGAAATTAATAAATCACTTACAGAACGTAGCAACTGATGATAGATTTATCGAGCTCGCGCAGATTGAAAAGCTAGAACAATTCACTCAGTTCAATTTGTACATAGTAATGTTTGAAGTGATGCTCATGTCTAACTTCCGCATAAATATATTCTTTGGCGTTTTTATTTTTTATGTAACCCTTGTACCATTTCAGCAGACCTTTCATTTGTGGAGGTAGATCCTTTTCCTGCGCAGGCTCGACGAGAGGCCCATTCTTGACATATGTAATTACTACCTCCTTCACTGGCGCCTCATCAAGGCCTAACAGTTCACGAAGAGTAATACCTAAGTTGGCCGCTTGTTCTCTGGCACTCGTTACAGTCAATCCCTGTGTTGCCGCAGCTTGTATGATCTCGGGGGCATCCGGACAGAAGGCTTCCACTATAAGCGGGGCAATCGATTGTTTACTTTGTTCCCCGAGCTGGGCAACTTGTTTCCCGCTTTTTTTACTTTCGGCCTTCTCCCGCTCTTTGTTCTCCTTGAACATGAGTGCCTGCCTGCGAAGTTCACGTGCATAGTCGTTAGGCAGATTCTTCGCGGCTTGGGACGGTGTGCTCAAAAATGACTTAGCCCACTTCTTTTGCTCATCAGAAAATACTGGCTTGGGCTCGGGCTCTCTTTTCTTCTTGCAGTCCGCCTTCCATTTCTCCAAATCAGCAGCCGCGGCCGTGTCGACTTCCTCGGCACTACGTTCCCAAGGCCTTGTGGCGAGAGGCTTCACTGATGGCTCCGGTACCTTTGTGGTCTTAGGTACATAAGGGTCCGGGTTAATAATCCAGGACTGCTTCTGCTTCTTTGCCGGAGGTGGATTGGGGGGCGGCGTCTGATCACCCGCCGGACGAGGACTGGGGGGCGGCGGCTGATCACCCGCCGGACGTTGTGGACTGGGGGGCGGCGTCGGCTGACGTGACGGAGGTGTAGGTGAACCGCCACCACCACCACCACCACCACCACCACCGCCACCGCCACCACCACCACCGTAGGGGGGTGGACTTGTTGTCCTTGGCGCCTCGCCTGGAAACTTGATAAACTTCTTTTGCCATAGAATGAAATGGCGCTTGACATCTCCAAGTCTTTTCTCCCCTTCAGGTGTAGCAATGTCAATCTCCAGGTCCTCAAACCCTTGGACTATGTCCTCCACC